>NW_025317503.1:0-73545 GCF_018873765.1 Telopea speciosissima
TAATTGTAAATAAATAAAGATGGATCAATCTATGAGGCCCGAAAACCAGTCCCAAGAAAAAACTCGAGAGAGATGATCGAACTAAGCCCGGGGCCTGTTTGAGCCCATATAAAGACTTGTGTAATTTGCGGACATAGGTGGGCTGGCTGAAATCTTCATACCCTTGCAGGCTGGACCATGTAGACTTCTTCATTGAGAATGCCATGTAAGAAGGCATTTTGAACATCAAGTTGATGAATGACCCAACCATTGGATATAGCCATAGTGAGGACGGTGCAAATTGTTGTGGGCTTGATAAGCTGGGCTAAAGGTTTCATCATAATCTAGGCCTTACATCGATGAAACCCTTTAACAACAAGACGGGCCTTATAACGCTCGATCGTGCCATCCGCCGCTTAATCCTGTACACCCATTTACAACCAACCACATTTACATTAGTAGGAGGTGGTACTAAAGACCAAGTGCCATCCATAATAGGGCTGCAAACTCATCAGACATGGCCAATCTCCACTCAGGATCCTTGGCAGCCTGAGTATAACAAGTGGGTTCAGTAGGGTGAGGTGGTGGGGTTTTGGAGGGAGAGATAAGGGTATGCAAGGCAGTGGAGGGGTCATTGTAGAGGTCACTAAGAAGGCGAGTGTGGAGTGGAGGGGTGGTTTGAGGGGTCAAGGATGGTGTGGGGGACGGATTGGGTGAGGGAGATGTGGAGTCCACAAAGGGAGGGGGAGGGTAGGAGGTGGCGGTGGCGGTGGCGTGGTGGGTGGTGGCGTGTGATTAGGAGGTGCTGGGTCAGGAAAAATGGTGAGGGGTAGGGAAACCCAAGATGGAGGGGAAAGTGGGGAGGGGGGCGGTGTGTTGGCTACTTCCACGAAAAGGAAAGCGCGATTCATCAAACCCGACATGGCGAGCGATGTAAATTAGCCTAGACTCAAGATGCATATAACGGTAACCATGGTGATGATAACTATATCCAAGGAAGACACAAGGAGCAGACCTTGGATCCATTTTATGACTATTGTAGGGTCTAAGAAAGGGAAAACAGAGACACCCAAAAACTTTAAGAAAGTCGTAATCATGTGCGTGATTGGTGAGGAGTTGATATAGGGAGATATTTCCAATGATGGGAGAGGGCATCCGATTGATTAGATATCTTGCCGTTTCAAAGGCATAATCCCAATAAGCTCGTGGAGACAGTAACTTTGGGCCAAGAGAGTGAGCCGGTTTCAGCAATATGGCGATTGCGCCTTTTGACAAGTGCCCCGTTGTTCATGAGTATGAGGCATGATATACGATGGTGGATGCCAAGATTGGCAAAATGGGAGGTGAGGGAGTGGTACTCCCCTCCCCAATCGGCTTTGGATACTTTTAATTTGCCTAAAAATTGCTGTTCAACAAGGGCTTGGAATTGCTTGAAAATATTAAAAGCATTAGATTTAATTTTTAGAGGATAAAACCAAATAAACTTTGTAAAATCGTCCACAAAAATAATAAAGTAGCGATGTCCAAGAGAGGAAATAGTAGGGCGGGTCCCAAATGTCACTAAAAATTAAATCATGAGAAAAATTACTATGACTATCTGTTTCACGAAGAGTTAAACGGCCAGACTTTCCAATCGGACGGAGCACAAATGAGGCGATGAGGGAAGCTTGATATCACGAAGCATCGTCGAAGAGAACGATCATTAGGATGGCCAAGCCTTTGATGCCAATGATCATAAGATGTGAGATGTGCAAGGTGTGTTGATGAAGAAGATGGCTGGATCGACGGCAGTAGTAGAGAGTAGAGACCATTGTGACTACGCCCATAAGCAGAATTTGATTGGACGTCGGATCCTTCACATTGAAATGAGAAGTATGAAATTCAAAAACACATTATTGTCGAAGCAAATTTATGAACAGAAGGCAATGAAGTAGTAAGAGATGGAACATGTAAAATATTAGAAAGAACTCAAGGACGAGAGGTGGAAGGGAGAGAAGAAGACCGAACATGTGACATAGGGACATAATTACCATCACCAACCATGAGATTGTTTTTACCATTGTACGGTGCATAAGAGGAAATTAGGCGTTGCATGATGTGTAGCGCTAGTGTCAGGAAGCCAATGGGTAAGGCCGGATGAGAAGGCAGATGGGGTAGGTGGCGGTGGGGGTTGTGGGTAATGGGGCTGATTTGGTTAGTAATGATATTGGGTGGGTGGCGTGGGCAGCAATGGGGGTTGATTTGTGGTTAGATAGGCAGAAGGCTGTGCATATGACGGATTGGTAGAGGGTAAAACGGTTTGGGTGGATTGGCCAAGCTGCTTGTTGCGATAATAACACGTCGGGGCTTGATTGGTCCGACCATAGATCGTGCAAGGACTGTGGGCATAGGCATTGGAACGCCTATAGGTGCAGCGGATGGAGGGTCGCTAGCGGGCACCCGGGGGAAAGAAAGAAAAATGGGAAAATGGGAGTCGTCACCTAGATTTAGGGTCTAGGACCCATGAATGGTGCCCCTCCTTCGCAGAAGAGGCGCTAAATTAACTCCAATGACTCAATGGATGGTCTGCCCCAGATCTCTAGGTAAGTGTCAAGTTACGGGCTGGGAAGGTGTTAGGCACCCAGCAACCGCCCGACCGATGGCCGGTCTTCCTAGACCAAACTTTGTTGTGTACTGTTGTGTTATACATAGTATGCACCTAATTAAACTAATTTTTTTGTGTTTTATTCAAATTAGAAAACCTAACCCTATGGTAAAAATAAGGTTAACTGTACAAAAGTGATTAAGATCCTAACCCTATGATTATATCATGAAGAAGGACAATTACCTAGAATACAAACTTACTTAAGAGCCGAAATAACCAAAATTATGAAAATGCCCCTAGAGGGCCAAAATATGTACAGAGACATGAAATCACATTTAAATACTATGAAAAATTAAAACATGATTAAAACTAATTAACAACATGCATGTGAATCATTAAAATATATACAATGCTAAAAAGCACCAAATAGTAAAATTACCAAAATGCCCCTATTAGGGCAAAAACATAAATATGCATGAAAATGCAAACTTGTACTTAAAACATGCTTATAAAAATTAAAACATGCAAATAAAGTGACAACCTTTCTAGGGCCCTAAACATGATTCAGTCACAAAATGACCAAAATGCCCCTAAAGGGCAAAATGGTAAAAGTGTAAGAACATGCACTTTCAAATAATTTCAGGCATTTGATATGTCATTAAACATCCTAAAATTACTAAAATGCCAAATAAGGCTACTGGATGGTACATTGGGCCCACATTTGGTAAAATGATCAAAATGCCCCTAAGGGCAAGAATGAGCTTTATGCATGGGTATGACACATGATATGCATGTATGCACATGAAAACATCCTAAAACATTCTAAAACAGCATGTCATGCATAAAAGTATCTTTTTCTGATTTTTTGAGATTTTATGATTTTTTTGGGTTTTCCACCTACAAAATTACCATTATGCCCTTATGGTGAGAAAAGGCATGGATGACATACAAATCAAATTCATACGCGGATGGGGATTGTCCTTTGTGATATGATGCATCATAGAGGACACTCCATGTCCTTGCTGAGTGAAGTAAGTCATAAAAACAAATTTTTGTATTTTTGGAAGGTAAAAAACAGGATTAGAACAAAGAAAATACAAAATAAATATTAAAAACCCGAATCAAACAAAACCAAAACAGTGACATACTAATATAAACATCCTCTTCATACCCATATCAGTGTCTAAGCCTGAATCCGATCTTGTGGGCCCCACTCTTGCCCCAAAATGTTCACAAGGGCAAAAGTGTCCCAAAAAACATGATTTGGAGCTTAGGAAAATTAGTGGACATAAAAAACAGTGGGAAACATATCCCCTAAAAATCCCAAGATTTTATCAATCTTGTATTATTTTTAATATTTTTGAAACTGAAAAACAGCCTCTTTATGTAAAGAAAATCAAATAAAATATATAAATATATATAAAAATACCCTTGAAGCGTGGAAGGGCATGGGCTCAGCTTGGGTAACCTTGTTTGACAGTAAATAGTCGCCAGAAACCTCTGAAAGCCGTTCCAAATGTGGTTGCTCGAATGACAAGAGTGATGAGTAAGGGGTATTTATGGAATTTTATATATCTTTGGGAGCAGAGTATTGGGGTATACCTAGAATGGACTGAAAGAGGGAAGAATAGACTTCATGAAGGTAATTTTTTCAGAATTTTTTCTCTGTTCTTAAACCCTCCAAATGGCCTCCTATTTATAGGAAATAATCTGTTCGAGGAAATGACTGAATGAGCCCTGGGGCATTGATGGCAGGGAACAAAAGCAGGCTGACACGCACGACTTGTGCGCACAGCAGGCGCGACTTGTGCGTCTGGGCTAGGCCTGCAGGGCTGTTGGGCGTAGGCCGGTGGCTGAGTCATGGCCGGTGCAGGCTTGACTTTGGCACACCCATGTGCGCATGGGCCCAAGCCCAAGTGGGGGTGGTGGCTGGTTTTTGGGTCGGTTTTGGTTGGCCCAAGTTGATTCGGGTCAACCCAGATTGACTAGAATTTTTTCCCTTTTTTTTTTTTTTTTCTTTTTTTCTTTTTTCAATAAAAACAACGGTTCTATTTTAAGGGTCCACATTCAAACATCAATATCTTTTGATCCGGATGGCCGATTTTGACGCATCACCTATCGACGTGAAGATTGCAACACATACTTTCCATCCGTACGGCAGATATGACCTGATTTTGCCTAAAAGTGGCACGGATATCAAGAAAAACACATAAATGGTGTTTCACACCGATCAAGGTCCAAATGATACCAGAATTACATGAAATTTTAAGTGTAAGCACAATATGGCCAAATAAAGTTATCCAAATGGTTTCAGGTCACATCGGGTGGCTTGGGTACCAAGAACCACACCAAGGGCAAAACGGTCATTTTCATAAAAATTATCCGATTTGGCCAAAACTTTTTGTGAAAGCTTAATATGACCAAATGAGGCCATCCAAAGTGTTTCAGACTGAATCAGGTGGTCCAGATACCGAGAAACATATCAGCGGCAAAACGGTCATTTTCACAGAAGTTACCTGATTTGGCCAAAACTTTACGTGAAAGCTTAATATGACCAAATGGGGTCATTCAAAGTATTTCGGACTAAATCGGGTGGTCCAGATACCGAAAATCGTGCCAGGGGTAAAACAGTCATTTTTATAAAAGGTGTTGGATTTGGGTGAAACTTCAAATGTGGACTTAAAATGGTTAAATATGACTACGTTAAGGGTTTAGGCTCTATTTGGGACAGTTTGGTTACAAAAAGCGGGGTAGGGATAATTTGATATTTCTTGCCATTCAGTTACCACATGAGTTACGTCCTTGACCATCATTGCCAAGACACACTCCCAAGGTGTCAAAATGTGGTGTCCACAACGCCCAAACCCACTAGGTCTGTTTGGAGCACCACGGTCTCCCCTACCACGACCACGGCCAGTGGAAGAGCCACGGCCGTAAGATTGAGAGGGGGGGCCACGAAATTGTTGAGCAAGATTGGTAGTTGCATTGGCGGTCGGATCCGACACGGCTTGACGAGATGCAATGAGATATTCACGAATGAGAAGCAGGCCATGAAGTTCAGTATAGGAGATTGATTCCTTGCAATCCATCACTGCTGAGACCACAGATTCAAATTCAGGATGTAGGGCACGAAGATGTGTACGTATGTTCGGATCCTCCGTGGGTAGGGGTTTGCCAACAAAGATCGAGCTCATCGAAAGGGCCTTGACCCGATGGAGAAACTGAGTGACGTTCTCCTTGGGTTTCTGAACAAGGTTCTGGAGGGCCACATTGAGGGAGAGGAATGCGCGTTGTAGAGGCAGAACTGAAGGCTGCATGAAGAGCATCCTAGATTTCTTTACTTGTTTCACGCCCAACGGCAAGAGGCATTGCTTCATCGGAGAGAGAGGAGATGATAATACTCATGATTGATGCACCTTTTCGTGCCAAACATCAACTTTGGTTGCATCGGTAGGGCATGGATTGGAGCCAACAACATAGCCATAAAGTCGTTGGCCTTTGAGGTAAGGGACGATCCGAGTCCTCCAATAAACATAGTTTTTAGATGTTAACTATGAGAAAGGATTTGACTAAGGGTGGGAGTATGAGATGGAGAGGAGGGAGGAGAGGCCATGGCCAAAATTCTTTACTTGTTTCACGCCCACGGCAAGAGGCATTGCTTCATCGAGAGAGAGGAGATGATAATACTCATGATTGATGCACCTTTTCGTGCAAACATCAACTTTGGTTGCATCGGTAGGGCATGGATTGGAGCCAACAACATAGCCATAAAGTCGTTGGCCTTTGAGGTAAGGGACGATCTGAGTCCTCCAATAAACATAGTTTTTAGATGTTAATTTATGAGAAAGGATTTGACTAAGGGTGGGAGTATGAGATGGCGAGGAGGGAGGAGAGGCCATGGCCAAAAATTCGTTGGGGGAGGGAGGTGGGATCGATTTTTGTTCTTTGGAGCTAGGGGCTCTGCTACCATATTGGATTCTGAAAATAATGTATTGCCTTAAACTACAAGATTGTATATTTATAGGTAAGGTGAGAGAAATCCACAGGTTGGAAACTCAATCACCATTACCATATATAGAAGGATGTGATTGAGAGAATATAGAGATTGAGAGAGATCACAGGGACTGCATACAATAATAGAAAGGTAAATAATGGAAAGGTAGGATTGCATGGAATTGCATGCAATAATAGAAAGAATAAAGATGGAAGGCTGTTATGGCTGATAACCCTCATCTACAAGGCATCTCAGAATTGGTCATTGCCTTGGACATCCTCCGCATCGCCCTCTTCATCCAAGAAGTCCACCACCCACACCTCTACTCTGAGATTCGAAATTTGAAAGAAACCTGCAACTACAGAGTTCTCCTGATCTGATTTCAGAGAAGTTTTGCTTGATGAATCAACACTGTATCATAAGGATAGCACCTAAATTTCATAGAGCTTTGTTTAGCGATTATGATCCTAGAATCTTGGTTTGTTTGGGCTAGCCGTGTGGAAGCCCTTCCAAAACTCCTGTTGTTGCCTTTGCCGCCATAGCCATATTCACATCCAACGTTAGGTAGAAGAAGACAGTCATTCCCATGATTCTTTAAACCGCCCCATTTTTTCTTTATTTTTTTATTTTTTTGTTTTTAACAAACACATCAAAATTCTATTCTTCAAATCTGAGTAAAACGATAGTTAGAAGCTTGTATTTAAAGAGAAAATTAAAAAACCCCTAATCTAAAACTGAAATTAACATAAAGACTCCTAATTGAGACTCCTAACTGAAATAAAATTCTAATTTAACCCTATCTTAATTAACCTATTAAAATAAAAGATTACAAGATAAATCCAAATTAATAAAAACCTTAATAAATAAATAAATAAAATCCTACTGAACCCAAAGACCTAGTTGGACCCGACTCATCTTCTCATGGATACCCAAATGGGTTTGGGTCAGTCCAAGACAGTGCACCTGCATCACTCCCACATCAATTCCATCAAGAAACAGTACAAGACGCTTGCCCTCCTTCTACACCCTAACAAGAACACTTCTGTGGCCTCCGAAGATGCCTTCAAGTGCGATGGGGAAGCCTTTCAAGTCCTCTCTGATAAAATACGCCACAAAGAATATGACCTCAAGCTTTGTATCTCTTTACAATCCTAGGTTACGGCAACAACATCCACCACCTCCTTCTCCAGAGAGTTGAACCCATGACCACTTGATTACAATGGAGCAACCTAACCGTTGCACCAAAGTCCACCCTCGGACTCGTTAAACACATCAACCCATGACCACTTGGTCACATGCTGGATAATAATAATAAAAATAATAACAATTATTTCACTGTGTTTATTATGGATCTCAGAATCTCTATCATGGAAAATTTAGACGTACGGGCACTTGTTGTCAAAATCACTAATTAAATAGTGCCAAGAGAAATTAAAGAGATATCTTCTAACAAAAAGCTAACAGCATAAAAAAGGCCGGGGAGAAACCAAAATTCCAAAGACCAAAATTAAACATACCTTATCAGTTGGGGAGAAGCATCTTGCAAGTAAAACCACTCTGTACAAGTTTGTTTATTGCATCCCTAAACTTGTAGTAATCGTCTTCCCTGTTGTAAATTTGATGAGAAATCCTGGCATAACCTGTTATACAATCATTCTTGTCCCGGGTTCCAGTACTGTCACCCTCTTTCGGTGCTTGAAAATATATTGGCACTTCAATGCCAAAACAGTCCCGCAAATGGGCCCTCAATTTGACCGCGCCCTCTTCACTTGAAATCCCCAGGCTAGCAGGCAAGCCAACCATGACCATGCTAGCACACATCTCAGGCGGTGACCCAAGATGAGTTCCCCAAGCCTTGGCAAGCATCTCACCCATTTGAACAACTGCATCATGAATCCTTTTCCTAATTCCTTCAATTCCACCTTCGAACCTACTAATAAAATCCAAAACCGATGGCACAACAAGCTGAGAACTATAGTCTCTCGTCCCAATCCAAGCACTTTCTATGGCCAACCCTTTACCATATTCATCAGAAACCACAGGATGGTGCAGTTCCAACGACTTTGATGATGATGATGATTTTCTGCAGTGCAGAAATGCAACAGAAGGCGGACAGAAAAACCACTTGTGCAAATTACTAGTGTAGAAATCTGCCCCAATATCTTTGACGTCAACCTCGACAGAACCAATTGAATGAGCAGCATCTACCAAGACTTGATCAACACCTTCCTCCCTACATATCTTAACCAACTCCTTGATCGGGATGAGAACGCTTGGCATCGAAGTGATATGATCAATTACTGCTAACCTAACTTTCTTGCCATTAGATTTCCCTTTCTCCAAAGCTTTCCGAAACTCAACAATAATTTCTTCGTTCGAATTTACGGGTAACGACAACTGGACTTCAATTACGGAAGCCCCAGCATGAGAAACGAGGTACGTCTGGATCGATTTCTTTACGGAGCCATGTGCAAAGTGAAGCATGACTACAGCGTCTCCTCTCTGAAACCTCCCCTCGACAAACTCCCAACAAATCTGTTGTAGCACAATTGCCACAGCAGTCGTGGCATTATCAACAATTGAGACCTCATCGACATCGTCGGCGTTGATCAGATCTCTAATCACAGTCCTCGATTCAAAAATCCCTTTCTTTAAATGATTGTAGTAGAAATCATCCGGTTGCTGAAGAAATCGAAGCTGCCACTTTCGTTGAGCAGCGATAATGGAAGCGGGACAGCTACCGAAGCTGCCGTTGTTGAGCCGAGCGACTCCAGGCTGGTGGTGCAAGAATTCATCGCGAATTTCAGATTCAGATATGAAAGTGGAGAGCTTTTGCATCTTGCAAAGGTCATTATTGTCATCGTCATGAGAGGCGTCGCCCTTTTCTTTCCGTTGAGGATCCATAGTCGGAGTAAGTAAACTTATGATTTAGACATTTTATCCAAATGCAATAGAGGAGCACGCCATAGAAACCAGAGCTAGTGGTATGGTTATAATCCATTTCGTGGTTCCTTAGTTTGGAAGGGATGACCGACGTTTGTGGCTGTTGTGTCGCTTTAAAACTAACCAATCAAACCAAGAAGGAAAGAAAGTGAAATTTGCACGGATTTGGATCAATCGTTATCCTCTGCTGTCCAGAGGATAAAAATTCGACTTGGATCCCCTTCTCCCGCGAATCGTTATCTTCTGCAGTTACAGGACGATGCTGTACTGCATCATACGGTGTTGCGGAAGCCATTTGGTGGATTCAGATCTTCTATGGCCTGGTTCATAGCAGCCGTCTGCCTGCCGTGAAGCCTACATTTGACATCTGTAAAGTGAATAATCCAAGGGTAAGTTTTAAAACTTTGAGTTGTTTAAGCTAAAAAACGGTTGAGGGCACTCAACCCAAGACGGACCTGTCCGGTTTATCAAACCGACCGTGATTCAAACCGTTTTACTCCTTCAACAAAACAAAAACCCATCGTCCTCTTTCCCTCATTCTGAAAACCCTCGATTTGAAATTCCCAACGAACCTGCGCATCCCAAACCTTCCCTCCTTCCTCCATCGTCCTCGTGTCAAGTCTGAAACCCTAGCACTTCAGTCTTCTTTGTGCGTAGCCCAACCCATCTTCGTACTCTGGCTGGCGAACCTCGATTCTATCAATCTTTATTCTCACTTCATCTCTCTCTTGCTTCTACTGTTCTAAGGTTCCATCTCTTCTCACTCTATTCCGTAATCCAAGTATCCTCCTGAAATGGATCGTAGATGTTTTGGATTGAAATTCTTGGCAACTTTACCTATCCCATCCCCATCGTCAATTCTGCCTCTTGGCTTCTTCCAAACCCGATCAATAGAAATCCTCTCTAGTCCATTGAAATTCTTGGCAACATTACCACCACCCGAAAGTAACTTGTTCGGCAGTGAAATTAGAAGAAGGCGGACTAGATATCGTCATCAATTTTGAATTATCTCAAAAATTTCTAAACTTGCTTTCCGATATCATCTGTTCTTCCAATGGACTTTTTCTATGCGGTCTTCATTACTATAGAACCTATTACATATTCAACCCTGTCACCAAGGAGTCTTACCGACTTCCTCCTTGTACCAAGAAGCAGCAATCGTTCAGGGGTTTCGTTGTTGCCAATGCCGACTGTGATGATGTTTCATCGATCCGATACAAAGTGGTGCGTTGGGAGACTGGCTTTGCCCGGTTACCTTATGAACAACAACCATCAACAATTAGTCTGCATCAATTTGAGGGTGGGTGTTGCATCCACTCTGTTTTTATCTCCAATCTCAAAAGCTACTGAAAGGAATAGGAGAACATTAAAATACCTTGAGAACAAAGCCACCAAGCAAGTTTGCAGGCCTTGGAAGCACATGCAAATGAAAATTCAGTCTTGATTTTGAAAAAATATAGCACGAACCAGTTCTTTTTTCTGACCCTAAAGAGGATGACAACTCCAATGACAATGGTCTAACTTGAAGATTAGCTCACAAACAGAAACCTAAATCAAAGAAGACTGATTGAAGTTCAGAATTCAGAGTTTTAAGAAGTTGAATGCAACTATGATTTCTGAAATAGAGGGAGAAAACTGAATGAAAAAATAGAGAAGAACTATAGCAAGTAATCAAGCAAATCAATGGCAAGTTCCAACAGGTTTCAATCAAGGGTCAAAGCTGAAACTGAACTTGAAATAAAGCATTAATTAGAGTCCTGATGGAGTAGTGGAGGTACCAAGAACTGTGGCAGAATTGTAAGTTCAATCCCAGCATATGCACTTGCTCCAGGGGGTGAAAAAACAGAGAGGAAGAGGATGGAGTAGTAGAGGAATTGTAAGTTCAATCCCAGCATATGTAGAACTATTTTACAAACAAGAAATAATAAAAAGCAAAATTTAATGGGAGCAGCAAAGATGGCTTGCAAGCATTAGGGAAGCAGACAATTATTAGGGATGCAGGAATTGAATAACATTTATTCCAGAACCAAATTTTGATATAGCTCAAGAGAAAGAGGCCAATTCAAGAAAAATGAGAGTGGCCATTAACATTTTCATCCTATGCCAAGGTTGTGTCCATATCATAAATTTACCTCCTGCTACCCATATGGTCAGAACAACACAACATTCATTAACCGATACAAAATCAAAATATAAATAAGTCAGCCCTGAATTGAGTTAAAAACTATGAATGAAAAGCAAAATAAATGAAAGAGAAACATATCAATAGCTAGTATCCATGTAGGATATGATTTGTTGGAAGTCACAAGAACACTAACCTCTGAGAGACAAGCCTCTGCAGTATTTCTCCAACCTATCAGGCTAATGAATCAATCACTTTCTCATTTTATTCATTCACTCACAATGGCAAAGGGCTCATTCACTCAAAGGAGGAGGAATTTATTCTCTTTTTCTGCAGTTTTTACTTAAAAGAACTTGAGGATGGTCTTTTGTCCACCTTTTAAAAGACATAAAATCTGTTAAAACACTTGACTTCCATCAACCACACCACATCCAACTAAAGAGTTTATTGCCACATTAGTTTTACATGATCCACCTCCAAGGGTTCCTACAACTAATTTCTTCACTCTGTTCTTTCTTTCTCTTCTCTTTTTCAATTTCTTTCTTGTCAATCAAGGATAAACCAATAGTCCAAGTTTCATTACAATCGCCAAAAGCTTATAATCTAAAAAGAATTTCTAATGTTGTTCAAAACCAAATGTAAAACTACTCCCAACACTCAGCACTCTAAAGCTCATATTCTTTAATTATCTTTCCTTCTTCATTGAACATTTCTTGAAAATCTCAAGGTACATAAGGTACATGAGCAGGTGGTTTATATTTTTCTTGCTGGGTGTAACCCCAGTTTCTCTTCCATTTTGAGCTAAAAGTTTACACTCAATAGGAGTCCTGGTGGGTTCGAACCACCATATACTGGGTGTAACCCCAGTTGCTCTTCCATTTTGAGCTAAAGACTCACCTACCTCCATAAAAAACAGTAAAAAATTACTCACTGAAGAATGCTTGAACATGATAAAATATGCATCATGATGCTCCTAGAACTCAATAAATCTTGGCACGGTCCTTTAATTATTATCCAAAAGATATGGGGGGGATTGCAACAACTCAAAAACATCCTCTTCTAAGTTATGTAATGATAATAACAATAATACTAATAACAGACAGCGTAATTGCTCTGTCAAGCTAACAATCAATAACTTTGAACAATTAATAAGCGTTTAGAACACTTATCGGGCAACAATGAAGAATAAATTATTCAAGAGGGAGACTATATGGTTTGATTTTAGAAGAAGTGCAAGCCGTTGCTGCCATAGTTACAGCATAATGTAAATAAGTTATTCAAGACCTAAAAAACCCTATTTCCTGGAAATTATGACACTCTAAGGCTGCAATGGCTTTATCCATTATCACTGGACTGGTATTTAAGATCATATTAACTCCACTAACACAACCATAGTTGTTGAAACTGAACCAATTCCAACAAATGACAAATTATATTGATCACCTCTCAGGCTCTCAATGAAATATGAAAAATCATTTTTTCCCCATTTTGTGTAACAAAGCTTCATAATGAAATGGCAAAAATTAGTATCTATTTAGCTCTAAGGGATAATGAAACCCCATTCCATAACGCAAATATATGAATCATAAAAACGAAAAAGAAAAATAGCGGAATTATAAAGACAAGCTTAGAATATGCAGCAGTGCTTAGGGTAACCGTTTCATCAAGGATTTCAGTATCGGTATCGGGTATCGTATCGGGCAGGCGATTTTAAGAGACGTGTCGTATCGTATTAGAGATTCGTATCGATCGGTGCAGAAACGCATGAAAATGATTAAAAAAACACATGAAAATACACTTTTGGACACAAAAAACAATATAAACAAGCAATTTGTGTCATATATCATGCATATATACTAAGAATTGGGAATAATCAATAATCAGACAAGTGCGGAGCTTTGAAATTGTTATGAAAGATTAAACTAACATAGAAATTGCATCATTTTCATGTATTTACTACCTAGCAAAGTTGCCCTAAACAATATTTAAACATTTTTATATTTTCTACAACTAGTTACACATTATTTAATTTTTCAAATAATGAAAAAAAAATGACATAATGTACTACATATATGAATCTAACTCTTCTCTTCTATTTCAACCAATTACACATTTTATCAAACTATAATGAAAGAGTATATATGGAAAAATCATGATTTTTGACATTTTTTTAAGTATTTTATAAATTCAGAAAATACCCAAAAAATTTAAAAAAAAATACAGATTTTAGGGTAAATGTATAATCTTGTATTCTTGTTGGGATGTCATAGATCTATACATAATGTACTACATATACTATATACATTAGCATTTGTTTTAAATTTAAGAAGAAAATAAATAAATAAATCATTTTAAAGAAGGAATTTTCGGTTTTGGGTAAAAAATGCCAAAGAAACATGGATTTGAAGTCAAATCTTTGTAAATGTATACAAAGAATGCAATTTCTTTGTTAGTTTAACATATTCCCTTTGATTCATACCAAAAAGCATACCAAAAATCAAAGATTTAAGCAAAAGAATCAATTTTTTTTCAAAAAACTTACCTTTCCCTTCAAGAACAGCTTTTGATTTCAAATGTGGGCTGTTAGATGCACCAAATGATGTGATTTCACCAGCTTTAGGGTCGTTTTTGGCAAAGGATTGAAAGCCCTCAACAAATCTTACCCAAAAACCAAGTTTAAATGTGCTTTTTGAAGGGTTTCTCAAAGCTGGAAAGAGGTTTTTTCCGCCAGCCTGCTCAAAGTTCGACTTTCTGGTTTTCAGAAATGAAATGGACATGTGGGTTTTAAGTAACGATACGTATCGAGACGTATCGAGTCGTCTCGATATGTATCGATATGTATCGACAATCGATACATATCGAGATGACTCGATACGTCTCGATACGTATCGTTTTTTTAAATATAATAAAATAACATTTTTAAAAACTCTCGGCTGTATCGATACGTATCGATCGTATTGTATCGTATTGGTACGTCTCGGTCGATACGTCTCGATACAGTCAAGACATTTGCATTTTTGAAAAAAAAAAGATACGTCTTGGCCTGTATCGTATCGACCACGACCGATACCAAGACGTATCGGCCGAGAAGATATGATACGGTCCGAGACTTAAATCCTTGCGTTTCATTATCCAAAAGGAAAGACAAGCTTATGCAGCAAATGGGATAATAGAGAACCTCACCTTCAATTAGGTATTAGGTCTTCTCTCAGAAACAAACGAAGCCTTAACGTGGGTAGAAATCCTCGGAGCTTACCAACGTCGAAGAAGGTGACAATGTGTGTACCGGCAGAGGATCGTGGGAGCAGCAATAGCAGGTAGGTATGAACGAAGACGAGAATGGAGGTTCACCGCCGTAGAGATTGAGTTCGATTTACCTCCCATGGATTTCAAAAAGCCTAGTTGATTATGTAAATAGCAGGAAGTAATGACCCAGGTGTGCTTCATCCTTTCAGCCACTGGATCAACCTCAGTAAACGTGGAACATTCTCTTGCCGCGCCAGAAGATGTCCGGCAACCCTGCGCCATAGAGGAGCCAAATCCGGGGAGTGGAGGCAATCCACGGTATCTATCACTGGCTCTGGCTTTTATAGCACCAGCTTGAACTGGAGAGGACCAATGAAGAAAGAAAGAGGAAAAATGGATATATACCAGAAAGAGGTCTAACCAGAAAGAGGGAATGGATATATGAGCAAAATAGGGATGGGGATGAGATGAGAAATGAAAGATAAAAGAGTGAAAATAAAAAGAAAAAGAAAGATGAAAGGAGGAGGAATGAGGCTCAGCCCAGAGTCCCAGACAGACAGGAGAATCTCAGCTAAGTGGGGTCTGCTACATGGATCCTTGCCCTCCAAAGGGCCCTATCCGAGGTCATACTTGGTACCAGACCTGATGTAGATCCCAGCCCCATGCATGAGCTGACATACAATCGAAGGAAGAAGATCCAGTCCAGCCAAGACCAGTCAACTCAAGCCTAACCAGTCCCTAACTTTGGGACAGAATTGGACTGAATTAGACCAGCCAATTTGTCTTCAAATCAAGCCATTCCCTCAGTAGCTTCTAAGCAGCTTCTCAGCAAGTATCTACTACTATTTTCTTAGCTAAGCCCTCACTATATATAAAGGCTTTATTGTAAGTTTTTGAGAGAATAGAATGAATGAAAAAAATGAAGTTTGTTTTTGCAAATAATTGCCCTGAGAAAGGCTGAGAGATCAACTAAGAGAGTTGAGGGTGAGAGGCCCACGGCTGAGACAGCCCTCTATCCCCATTACCCTTCGATCCCTCCATCTTCTTTTCTATCTTCTGTTTTATTTGCTGATTTGTTCCCTTAATCTGAAGTTTATTGATTGAGATCAAGATCCTGCCTGGGGTGATCATTCGTGATTTAACCTTACATTAAATTGGTATCGGAAGCGCATGACTACCATGAAAATTGTTGAAATTTTGAAGATGGAAGAGCAACAAGAGAAGACAGACTCAATAATCACAGCCATCGAATCCATTCCGGAGAGGTTGGTGTGTGAACCCCAGCTTGATGATGATTGGGCTGTTGATACTGCCCTTGAAGGAGAAGAGTGTGAAGACACCCTGGATGATAACAATGACATCTATGAAGTTAATGTTGAAGTTTCAGTAATTTCTGTCGTCATGAAAGAGTCAGTCCTTGATGTTCTAAATGTCGAGGCTTACATTGAAGAATTTAAAGCAAGCAAAGTTGAGGCAGTGAATGATGTGGAAGTTGAACACGTGGAATTTGTTATTCCACCAAAGAACTTTGAAGAACGAACCCCACACATTCTGGATTACATCTATATCTTCAGGGAGCGTAAGAATATTTGTATGGACAAGTTTGACATTCACCACACCAAGCTTACCCCTACCATCTTCAAAATTCGAGGTCAAATTTTTTCTAAGAGGGGGAGAGCTGATATAGAACCCAGCCCCATGCATGAGCTGACATACAATCCAAGGAAGAAGATCCAGTCCAGCCAAGACCAGTCAACTCGAGCCTAACCAGTCCCTAACTTTGGGACAGAATTGGACAGAATCAAACCAGCCAATTTGTCTTCAAATCAAGCCATTCCCTCAGTAGCTTCTAGGTAACATCATCAGCAGCTTCTCAGCAACTTCTCATCAGCAGCTTCTAAGCAGCTTCTCAGCAAGTATCTACTACTATTTTCTTAGCTAAGCCCTCACTATATATAGAGGCCTTATTGTAAGTTTTTGAGAGAATAGAATGAATGAAAAAAAATGAAGTTTGTTTTTGCAAACCATTGTCCTGAGAAAGGCTGAGAGATCAACTGAGAGAGTTGAGGATGAGAGGCCCATGGCTGAGACAGCCCTCTATCCCCATTACCCTTCTATCCCTCCATCCTTCTCTTCTATCTTTTGTTTTATATGCTGATTTGTTCCCTTAATTTGAAGTTAATTGATTGAGATCAAGATCCTGCCTGGGGTTAGATCATTCGTGATTTAACCTTACATTAAGACCTAGATTATACATGTCCTTCCTCAAAACTTCTCCTATGGTCATTTTAGGCCTGCCCCTGGCTCTCTTGACTCCTTCAATCGGGATCATATCACTTCTCCTTACTGAGGCGTCCCTAGGCCTCCATTGAACATGACCCAATCGAGATCATATCTCTCCTTGTTGTTGATTAGGGCAACTCCCAAGTCAGCTCTAGTACGCCCATTCCTTATTTTATTTATCTTAGTGATGCAGATTCATCATCAAATAGGGCTTGTTTCTCTGGGAATAAGTGTAGGGTTGGGATATATATATGTTGGGCCTTTGTTCCCAAGGGTTTTCTATGTATTAGGCCACTTTAGTGGGCCTGAAATAGGGGTATATAGGTTGCATACGGGATTAGCCCAATATTTAGTTTTTATTTTGTGTTTTTAATTGAACCGGTTTAAATTGGTTGCATCCAATTGGTTCAATTGGTCTAATCTAAGTGAAGTGATCCTATTGGCTAAGAGGTTCTTATATCCTATTGGCTACTAGGGAATCTTCTTTATTTTAAGTAGTTTAAGTTGTTTTAAGTCATTAGGACTCTATTTTGAGTCTATTTCAGTTTCCTAGTCAGTTTAAGTTGCCTAATAGGTTAGGGATAAGGTTAGGCCATTCCTTTTTAGTGTCTAAGTCTATTTTTGAGTCTTCTATATAAGTTTGTAAGGGAGGTCAGCATTGGATACGAATTTGATTAATGAAAAGCTTTTGTTTGCTGCCATAGCTGCTGCTCTGCTCTGTTGAGTGAACCTTGTGAGTAATATCAAGGCTACCTTGTGGGTAATATCAAGGTGAAGGGATTGGTGGACTCCGATCGACTCCTTGCATCTTGTAGATCGGGAGGTCCTTCTTCTAGTTCTTCAAAGCTGCTACCATTGAAGATTTAATCTTTCAAGTAAGTAGTTTATGAATTCAGCATTTAACCTTCTTCTTCTAATCCTCTAACCTAAGCTCCATCTACTCCTATTATCACCCCTTCCATTAATCCATAGATCCATTAGAACCCCAAAACCCTAAATCCAATTCTGCCCTAAATTGCAGAATTTTGTAACTCATCCAAACCCTAACTTCTTTATACCAAAATAATCCCCTAGACCTGCCCATTAATACCCTATAAACCTCTTTCCTAAAATCTGCCCCTAAACCCTAGATCTTACAAACAGTCCATTTTCATAAGGCATCCTACCCAAAACCCTAGAATTCCAACCTCAACCAAATTTGATCCAACTTCTACCATTAGACTCATAAAATTCTGCACATCATTACCAAATAAAACCCTAAGTCGAAACCCTAACCATAACCCTAATTCTGCCCTAATTAGCCTAAGCTGTCCTAATCGGCTAGCCTTGTTAAGAGATCCTATTACCCTGGTTCCTAGTGGGATTACTCCTACCTAGGACTACATTAAATTGGTATCAGAGCTATGGTGGAGGGAAGCTCCAACCAAGCCTCGAAAGACCCACCTCCCTTCGTTTTCAAGACCCAAGTTCGTCTACCCAATGGGAGCACAGCCATCTTAGTTGTTGATGAGAGGAGACGTAACAACATTATTTCACAATCCGTGGTGGATATGTTGTCCCAATCAGGAGAGATTTGCATCGAGCCTACAGGTAAAGTCTGTGTTGAATTTGGGTGTTCTTCATATCATGATGGTGCTTGGTGTAAGCCGGTACCATCTCCAAGGATCTTTATTGCAGTAGGTTGCAATTGGTTGGACGAGCAACAAGGTTGGATTGAACCAGAAAACAACTTGTGTGTCCTACCTGATCGACAGCGTCTATACCATTTGTTTACTCTAAAAGGATTACAACCAAAGGTGAACACATCGACTGTACAGCCACAAGGACTGCCGAACATGTCAACTCAAATGCAAGTGACATCGACTGTGTTTGAAGTTTCACCTATGGCAGATGCACCAACAAAAGATTCTACTAAAGCGGTTTGTGTTGAAGAGATTCAAGAACCTATAGCTAAAGAAATTCAAGTAGACCAAGCTGCACCAGTAGTTGAGATCATGGTTGAGAAGCTCGGCCATCAAATTGATGTGGAGGTCCAACACACAATGGTAGAAGAAACTACTGAAGAGGGCAAAGTAGACAAGGCTGAGGACATGGAAGATGAAGTGGTGATTGACAACACTCCACAAGAAATCATCGACATCTAAGATGTTGTTCTTGAAGAGGTCGAGCACATAGAGTTTGTTATGCCACTATGGTTCTTTGAAGAGAACGCTCCACGCATTGAAGACTTTATCCCCAATGTTCCCGCTTCACCGAAATTCTGTTTGGTGATGGTCAAAGCTGCTGATCACATGTTGATTCCCCCTCATCACTACAAAATTCGAGGACGAATTTTTTCAAGTTGGGGAGAGTTGATGCAGATTCATCATCAAATAGGGCTTGTTTCATTGGGAATAAGTGTAGGGTTGGGATATATATATGTTGGGCCTTTGTTCCCAAGGGTTTTCTATGTATTAGGCCAATTTAGTGGGCCTGAAATAGGGGTATATAGGTTGCATACGGGATTAGCCCAATACTTAGTTTTTATTTTGTGTTTTTAATTGAACCGGTTTAAATTGGTTGCATCCAATTGGTTCAATTGGTCTAATTTAAGTGAAGTGATCCTATTGGCTAAGAGGTTCTTATATCCTATTGGCTAGGAGGGAATCTTCTTTTATTTTAAGTAGTTTAAGTTGTTTTTAAGTCATTAGGACTCTATTTTGAGTCTATTTCAATTTCCTAGTCAGTTTAAGTTGCCTAATAGGTTAGGGATAAGGTCCGGCCATTCCTTTTTAGTGTCTAAGTCTATTTTTGAGTCTTCTATATAAGTTTGTAAGGGAGGCCAGCATTGGACACGAATTTGATTAATGAAAAGCTTTTGTTTGCTGCCATAGCTGCTGCTCTGCTCTGTTGAGTGAACCTTGTGAGTAATATCAAGGCTACCTTGTGGGTAATATCAAGGTGAAGGGATTGGTGGACTCCGATCGACTCCTTGCATCTTGTAGATCGGGAGGTCCTTCTTCTAGTTCTTCAAAGCTGCTACCATTGAAGATTTAATCTTTCAAGTAAGTAGTTTATGAATTCAGCATTTAACCTTCTTCTTCTAATCCTCTAACCTAAGCTCCATCTACTCCTATTATCACCCCTTCCATTAATCCATAGATCCATTAGAACCCTAAAACCCTAAATCCAATTCTGCCCTAAATTGCAGAATTTTATAACTCATCCAAACCCTAACTTCTTTATACCAAAATAACCCCCTAGACCTGCCCATTAATACCCTATAAACCTCTTTCCTAAAATCTGCCCCTAAACCCTAGATCTTACAAACAGTCCATTTTCATAAGGCATCCTACCCAAAACCCTAGAATTCCAACCTCAACCAAATTTGATCCAACTTATACCATTAGACTCATAAAATTCTGCACATCATTACCAAATAAAACCCTAAGTCGAAACCCTAACCATAACCCTAATTCTGCCCTAATTAGCCTAAGCTGTCCCAATCGGCCAGCCTTGTTAAGAGATCCTATTACCTTGGTTCCTAGTGGGATTACTCCTACCTAGGACTACATTACTTAGTTTTTCCACACATCCATCTTAACATCCTCATCTCCGCTATGTGTAGCTTCTGAATATGACACTTCTTAACTGCCCAACATTCTGCCGCATACATCATAGCCGGAGATGAGGATGTTAAATGAGGCATGCCAAATCTATGGGACAATACCTAAAGGAATCAAGGTGCTTGTGAGGCATGTGCTCAATTCACGCTTGATTCTCGAGGCAGCCTCACCAACCCTAATCACTTTGGGATTAGTTTTTAAACAAACTTTGAATGTTATTTAAAAATTGGTCCAAATAACTAGTTTACTTATTTATTTATTTATTTTAACTAACATAGGAAAGGGGAAAAAAAAGAAGACTGCTATATAACTAAACTACTAATAAACCACGTTCTATTGTCAACATTAGACTTTTCTCCATTAAACTATATTTTATCACACTATATCTTCCACCTTGGATAGAAACTGAAGCACGAATATATACACTACCCATTAGAATGGAATTTGCACAAGGGGAAAAAAAAATTTCTTCCTCTCTCACAAATGCATATACACTTATATTGATGGATTGTAGACACCTCATTTATGCTAGTGAGGTTATGCTCCCAGCTCTGAGGATAACACCTCACACCTTTTTGACAAGTGGAATGCCACCATCAGCATTTGAAAACATTGATTTGAAGCTTCATGTTAGTTTGATAGTTAAACCCCCTTCATTTTGTAAACTGTCCTTGTAGACATATTTCTTAGTAAAATGTGAAAATGGAAATATGGAAAGCAGGTTCTTGAAACAGCCATAGTATCAAGTGGAAATAATATGGCAGTTCATAATTTCACATCCCTGGAACAGAAGATACTTGTCAATGGGTGGCAGAATTACTCTAATCAGAGTGATCTCTCAAGCGTCGCTATGTTTGTGTATATGATCTCTTTATCCTCACCTTTTTGACAATTGAAATGCCTATATCAGCATTTGAGGTGAGAGGCCTAGGCGCGAGTGAGATACTCAAACCATCTATTTATCCCCTTCTTCTCTATCTTCTGTTTGGTTCTTAGAATACTATCCTATTGCTGCTCCATCGAAGTATTGCCTGAAGTCTTAAAGACACATACTGCGGTCCTTCAAGGTTGTGAACAGTTGCTCCAGCAGTGCCAATAAGGTCTCGAATAACTCTCAGAGGATGATTATTGCAGGCTATTAAAAAAGCAAGTAGGGAAATCAATGGAGAAGAAGAAGAGGATCGATGAAGGGATAGATGGTTTGAGAATCTCACTCACACCTAGGCTTCTCACCTCACATAGGACTCTCCTACACTGCCGCACACAGGCATCGGTAAAACCAACTCTTTTCTTTTCATTCAATTGTTAGGGGGAGACTCTAAGGTCTCAATTACATATAGTTGTTTCTGGTATTAAGAAATAGAAAGTAAAAGAAAATAAAAAATCTGTAGAAGTCTCTTACACAGCAATATTGAGACTTGTACAAAAAGCTAAAAAAGATCTTAGCTATTAAGCAACATAGAAAATACTAAAGACAAATAAAATCTGAGCTCATAACTAAAGAAAACACAGAAATAGAAACCCCAAAATATAAACTATAAAAGTAAAAACTTATAGTAAAGAAGTTAGCAACTAATATCCCTATCAAATCTCCTCCATATGGGCCCACAGCACTGTTCACATGAACAGTATCTCCGTTCATGTGGATATCAATATATGAACAGTGTTTAGTGAACAGTAACACAAAACAGTGTTTTGGTCATTTTCTTCTTCATTCTTCAATCTACATCAAGAACAGTAGAATTCCAGATTCAGGAAAACAGAACAAATATAAACTCAGCTTATTTCAGATCTGGAACTTACTAATGTAGCAAAGATCCAATCAATGGAATCTGACTTGCTGGTTCTGCAGCCTCCAGGTCAGCACATGAGTAGACTGATAGGAGAAGAAACATACAAGAAAGACAGGAGATACTGACTGTTCTGGGACTATGAACAATACCTATAAACAGTTTTAGGGCTTTGGTTAAAGGCCGGCTTAGGTACAATATCAGTATAACAGAACTCTAAGAAGAAAAGATGGAAGAGAAAAAAAGTGAGGGATGGAACAGCAGTTTCAACCAAGGCTCTGATACGAAATAATACTATTAAACTCCAAAGGTTTATGGATTTCATATGCAAAAAGGCCCAGTAATAGGCTATTAGGTATGCAGTCAAACAGAAATTAATATCAGTCAAATGGGTTCAAACCAGCAAAATAGAATAGAGAACCTCTGATTTAGCTAACAATTCTCAGAATTAACAGGATTTCAGATTCTGAGAAACAGAACATTATTTAAAGTTTCAGATATAAAATCTAAAATCAGATCATGGAAGAACCGAACAGAACAGTAGCCTGATATAGGTAACAGATCTCAGAATAGTAATGCAGAACTTCAGATCGGTAGTCAAGATTCCAGCTAACAAAAAATGAGATTTAAGTACACCAACCTGTTTTTTTTTTTTTTTTTTTTGGTGTGGGTTGAATAAAAAATTCATAACCAAAGAAATGAGAACAACAAGGGCACCCCAAGAAAAGAACAAAACAACTTACAAAGCCCTGCCTGTACAGGGGGAAGGCATGGGCTTGTAAAATAGAAGGGGAAACACCCCAATGATTGAATAGTCCTAAGTTTGAATAGTCAAACTAGGAAAAACTAGAAACCAAACCAGGATCTTTTATCAAAAGGTGAAACAGTTTTAGAGTAAAACAAAGAGAACAATGAGAAATAAATCATATGAGGAAACCAAGGGATGGGAGTAATAAATCATAGATTTGTTAGCAAAAGAATAACCGACAACCTCAACCATAGAGTCAATTGCATCATCAGTCCACTCATTCAATGTCATAGACAAAACCTTTGAAATATGTGTTCCAATAGTTGATGAAGAGAACCTTGAGATCAGATTGCTCGATTGTAGACCAGTAATGGAGATGCAAAGAGAACCAAAACAAACCATCCGTGCTTCCCACCGCAAGGTGTCAAACGGATCAAACACTGATCCCACCAGCCTTGATCAAACACAAGACAAAAATCTTCAATGGAGAAGATGAGCAACAAAAAGCTTTTCATTAATATCAAAATTCGTGTCAAATACTTGCCCTCCTTACAACCTTATAAAAGAGACTAAAAAATAGACTCCTACACTAAAAAAGAAAGACCTAATCCAATCATTAACCTAAAATGTAACCAAAACTGACTAGGAAACTGAAATAGACTCAAAACAGAGTCTCAATCCAGGCCAACTAAACACTTAAAAGAAAAACTACTAAAATCACTTAAACTGAACCACTAGTTGACTCGGTTCAATTTAAGAAGAAAAACAACAAAATTAAACTAAGTATGGAACTAAAGCATCTAATCCTGTATGCAACCCTATTACCCATACTTTTGGTCCATAAAAGTGACCTATTACATTGAAAACCCATTGGATCAAACAACAAATATAGAACCCAACCCTAGACTTATTCCTAATAAAGCAAACTTATTTCATGATGAATCGCATCAGCCACCAATTGATCTTCAAGTCAGCAATAATGTTTGAAAAATTGTTCTAAATAATTCACACTTTGGTCACTCGTTTATGAGAAATTTCTCATCTAATTTCTCTTTCATATTTTGCCCAATTATTAATTTGGTGGAGATCTCTCCTTTCTCGGTTTTGTTGAAATTGTCGTTATTAAACCAAGGCATGACCCTTAAGTTTTGGGGCCACAAAATCGACCTTTCTCTCCTTCGATAATTATGGATCTCTAAAGCTTTATCATGGAAAATTTAGACGTATGGGCATGTTGTCAAAATCACTAATTGATGTGTGAATGTAACACATGATATTTAACAAGTCTAAAGCAGTTGTCTTGTCCAATGAAGCAATGTATATTCATTTATGTGGCTTTGTACAGGAAAATAATATTGTCAATAATGAACTTAATCGTTCTACATTTCTGTTTATTAACATGCGCCAAGAGAAAAGAGACATCTAACAAAAAGCTAACATCATAAAAAGGGGAGAAACCAAAATTCCAAGACCAAAATTAAGCATACCTTATCAGTTCGGGAGAAGCATCTTGCAACTAAAACCACTCCGTACAAGTTTGTTTATTGCATCCCTAAACTTGTAGTAATCGTCTTCCCTGTTGTAAATTTGATGAGAAATTCTGGCATAACCTGTTATACAATCATTCTTGTCCCGGGTTCCAGTGTCACCCTCTTTCGGTGCTTGAAAATATATTGGCACTTCAATGCCAAAACTGTCCCGCAAATGGGCCCTCAATTTGACTGCGCCCTCTTCACTTGAAATCCCCAGGCTAGCAGGCAAGCCAACCATGACCATGCTAGGACACATATCAGGCGGTGACCCAAGATGAGTTCCCCAAGCCTTCGCAAGCATCTCACCCATTTGAACAACGGCATCATGATTCCTTTTCCTAATTCCTTCAATTCCACCTTCGAACCTATTAATGAAATCCAAAACCGATGGCACAACAAGGTGAGAACTATAGTCTCTCGTCCCAATCGAAGCACTTTCTATGGCCAACCCGTTGCCAAATTCATGAGAAACCACAGGATGGTGCACGTGCGACGAGGTTGATGATTTTCTACAGTACAGTAATGCAACAGAAGGCGGACAGAAAAACCACTTGTGCAAATTACTAGTGTAAAAATCTGCCCCAATGTCTTTCACGTCAACCTCGACAGAACCAATTGAATGAGCAGCATCTACCAAGACCTGATCAACACCTTCCTCCCTACATATCTTAACCAATTCCTTGACCGGGATGATAACGCTTGGCATCGAAGTGATATGATCAATTACGGCTAACCTAACTTTCTTGCCATTAGATTTCCCTTTCTCCAAAGCTTTCCGAAACTCAACAATAATTTCTTCGTTCGAACTTACAGGGAACGGCAAGTAGACTTCAATTACGCAAGCCCCAGCACGAGAAATGTACGCCTGGATCGATTTCTTTACGGAGCCAAATGCATAGTGAAGCATGACGACAGCGTCTCCTCTCTGAAACCTCCCCTCGACAAACTCCCAACAAATCTGTTGTAGCACAATTGCCACAGCAGTCGTGGCGTTATCAACAATCGAGACCTCATCGACATCCTCGGCGTTTATCAGATCTTTAATCAGTGTCCTCGATTCAAAAATCCCTTTCTTTAAATGATTGTAGTAGAAATCATCAGGTTGCTGAAGACATCGAAGCTGCCACTTTTGACGAGCAGCGATAATGGAAGCGGGACAGCAACCGAAGCTGCCGTTGTTGATCCGAGCGACTCCAGGCTGGTGGTGCAAGAATTCATCGCGAATTTCAGATTCAGATATGAAAGGGGAGAGCTTTTGCTTCTTGGAAACGTGATTATTGTCATCGTCATGAGAGACGTCGCCGTTTTCTTTCCGTTTAGAATCCATAGTCGGAGTAAACCTATGATTTAGACACTTTACGGAATAATAATAGAGGAGCCATAGAAACCAGAGCTAGGGTTAGGGTTATATTCCATTTCTTGTTTTCTTTGGAAACCGATTTATGTCCGAGTAAAATTTGCGTAATGATCCCAAACTGTGCGAATATCCTGGGAAGGGAAGCCCTCTTCAAAGAGAGTTGTAAAACCCTTCCTCGTTCACTAGTCACTATAGGATATTGGACAGGAAAATGCATCCCTCCCCCACCCCCAAAAGAAAAAAAAAAAAAAAACCTAGAGGATAGGAGAGATAAGATAGCACTCGAATCCATATATGAATCGCTTGCCGTTGAACATCCACTAGCAGAACGAAATTGTCGCTTCCTTGAAGACGTGTCGCTTTTAAACTAACCAACCAAAGACGAAAGAAAGTGAAATTTACACGGATTTGATCCTCTGCTGCCGCTGCCCGTGCGGCCGGCATGCACCCTTAAATAGACAAGGATGAAATGACTGACCTATCCACTGCCGAAGCACCCCTGCTCGGGTGGGGTCCACATAGGGTCCACCCCGGAAAATAATCCTCTATAATTCCTTAAAATTGTGCAGTGCAGCACTTCGGGGTGGAGACGTCGACACATGGGGATATCCAATAGTGCTGAGCTCAAGAAGAAGGAAAAAAAAAAAAAACAGTTGTCCAACACAATTGGTAGGGGTGTCAATACCCAACCCGAACCGATGAAACCGGCCCGAACCAGCCCGGACCACATCGGACCAAACTCTTAATGGTTCGGGTTCGATTTGTGGATCCAGAGAGGCAAATGGTTTGGTTTGGTTTGGGCTAGCCCGAATCGTTAGGCCCGAACTCAAACCGAACCGACCTAACCCGATAAATAAGTAAATCAATAAATGCCTAATGCCCCATAAATGTGTTGTGATAGTTTCTCACTTTATCTCATATCCTTTGTTAGTGATTACCCAACCAATTGTATCCATAGGCCATAGGACATAGGATACAAAGATGCATTGTATTTGAAATATTTTATGTACTTAAAAGAGAAAGAGAAGAAAAATTAGCACTAACTGGACCTTACTAGTTATATAAAACCGGTATCAAACCGATATCATAAACCGAAACCGGCACGAAACCAAACCGCACTGAAACCGAACATTTCTTAATGGTTTGGTTTCGATTTCTATAAAAGTCACACCGAAATCGAAAAGCCAGAACCAAAATCGGCCCAAACCGGCCCATTGACACCCCTAACAATTGGTGAGCTGTGGTGTGCTTCATGCCCATGCGAGTCTCCTGGCTATTTCCTTGTCCGTAGAAGTGTTAAACGGTCTGATTTTGGTTAAACAGTTCGGTTCGGTTCAAAATATTTAATTAAACGACCTCAATTATGAAACCATAACCGAACTATTTATTAAATGGTTTCACGATTCGGTTCAGTTCAAAATGTTTAATTAAAAGACCTCGATTGTGAAACCATTATCGAACTATTTATTAAACGGTTTCACGGATTTGATTTTAAATGGTACGGTGGACGGTTTCTATTTGATTTTGGCACATTTATGTACATTTAAGAATATTAAACGGTTCGGTTCAATTCAAACCGTTTAATTAAATGACCTCAATTTTGAAACCATAACCGAACCATTTATTAAATGGTTTTACGATTGCGATATAAACGGTTCGATTTCAGTTTTGGTTTGATTTTGACACCCTTACTTCCCCCCTCCCCTGTTTCCTCCCTAAAGAAATATATATAAGTTCTCAATTCTAAAAAAAGAAAAAGAAATCAATGAGAGGATTAAAATCCATCCACCCCCTGCCTTTGTGAGGCTGCAAGTCGGCCACATGGGCAATAGTAGCAGAGGATCCTGATTAAATTTGCACTCTTTTTTTTTTGGGTAGAAAATTTCTACTCTTTAATCTCTACATAAAGCGCTCTTACCAAAAAAAAAAAAATTTCTTTTATGAAAAATGCATTTTAAAAAGGTATGGATTTTAACTTTTAAACCTAGAAGGGAAAAGGTCTTCTGAGCCATTTAACCGTTGCACCAACCACCCATTGACGTTAAACACATTAACCCATGACCACTTTGGTCACATACCAGATAATAATAATAATAATAATAATAACAATTATTTCACTGTTCATCCAACAAAAAATAAATAAATTATGTCACTGTGTTTGTTATGGATCACTGAAGCTCCATCCATTTGTTGTCGGCAAAAATAAACTTAATCGTTCTACCTTTCTTTTTATTAACATGTGGCAAGAGAAATTAAAGAGATATCTAACAAAAAGCTAATTAACAGCATAAAAAGGCCGGGGAGAAACCAAAATTCCAAGACCAAAATTAAGCATACCTTATCAGTCAGTTCGGGAGAGGGAGAAGCATCTTGGAAGTGAAACCACTCCGTACAAGTTTGTTTATCGCATCCCTAAACTTGTAGTAATCGTCTTCTCTGTTGTAAATTTGATGAGAAATCCTGGCATAACCGGTTAGACAATCATTCTTGTCCCGGGTTCCACTACTGTCACCCTCTTTCGGTGCTTGATAATATATTGCCACTTCAATGCCAAACCGGTCCCGCAAATGGGCCCTCAATTTGAGCGTGCTCTCTTCACTTGAAATCCCCAGGCTTGCAGGTAAGCCAACCATGACCATGCTCGGACACATATCAGGCGGTGACCCGAGCTGAGTTCCCCAAGCCTTGGCAAGCATCTCACCCATTTGAACAACGGCATCATGATTCCTTTTCCTAATTCCTTCAATTCCACCTTTGAACCTATTAATGAAATCCAAAACCGATGGCACAACAAGCTGAGAACTATAGTCTCTCGTCCCAATCCAAGCACTTTCTGTGGCCAACCCTTTACCATATTCATAAGAAACCACCGGATGGTGCACGTTCAACGAGTTTGATGATGATGATGATGATGATGATTTTCTACAGTGCAGAAATGCAACAGAAGGTGGACAGAAAAACCACTTGTGCAAATTACTAGTGTAAAAATCTGCTCCAATGTCTTTCACGTCAACCTCGACAGAACCAATTGAATGAGCAGCATCTACCAATACCTGATCAACACCTTCTTCCCTACATATCTTAACTAACTCCTTGACTGGGATGACAACGCTTGGCATCGAAGTGATATGATCAATTACTGCTAACCTAACTTTCCTGCCATTAGATTTACCTTTCTCTAAAGCTTTCCGAAACTCAACAATAATTTCTTCGTTCGAACTTACGGGAAACGGCAAGTGGACTTCAATTACGCAAGCCCCAGCACGACAAACGTACGCCTGGATCGATTTCTTTACGGAGCCAAATGCATTGTGAAGCATGACCACAGCGTCTCCTCTCTGAAACCTCCCCTCGACAAACTCCCAACAAATCTGTTGTAGCACAATTGCCACAGCAGTTGTGGCGTTATCAACAATGGAGACCTCATCGACATCTTCGGCGTTTATCAGTTCTTTAATCACAGTCCTCGATTCAAAAATCGCTTTCTTTAAATGATTGTAGGAGAAATCATCTGGTGCTGAAGAAATCGAAGCTGCCATTTTTGACGAGCAGCGATAATGGAAGCCGGACAGCAACCGAAGCTGCCGTTGTTGATCCGAGCGACTCCAGACTGGTGGTGCAAGAATTCTTCGCGAATTTCAGATTCAGATATGAAAGTGGAGAGCTTTTGCATCTTGCAAACGGCATTATTGTCATCGTCATGACAGACAACGCCGTTATGCAAATGCAATAGAGGAGCCATAGAAACCAGCGCAAGGGTTTAAGGTTATATTCCCTTTCTTGTTTCCTTTGGGAACTGATTTATGTCCGAGTCCCACAAAGAAGAACGACCTTTGTCGTTGACGTGTCGCTTTTAAACTAACCAACCAAAGACGAAAGAAAATGAAATTTGCACGGATTTGGATCTTCTGCTGCCGCTTCCCGTGCGGCTGGCATGTAACCTTAGACACATAGAGCTGGAATGACAGCCCTATCCACTATCGGAGCACCCTCTGCTCAGGTGGGGTCCATGTAGGGTCCACCCCGAAAAATAATCCTCTCTAATTCCTTAAAAAGTATGTAGTGCAATTGTTCAGGGTGGAGATGTCAACACGTGGAGATATCCAACAATGTTGAGCTCAAGAAAAAAAAAAAACAAACAGAAGTCAACAACAGTTGCCTAGCGCAGTTGGTTAGCTGTGATGTGATTCATGCCCATGCTCACCACGAGGTCTCGAGTTTTAGTCTCCTAGCTGTTACCTTCCTCACCCTCCACCCCCCACCCCGCCTAAGGAAAAAAAAAAAAAACAGAAGTCAATAACAATTGTCTAGTTCAGTTGGTGAGCTGTAGCCCCCGCTCCCCAGTTCCCCAACCCCCCTTAAAGAAATATATATAAGATCCCAAATCCAAAAAACAAAACAGAAGTCAATGAGAGGATTAAAATCCGTCCACCCCCTGCTTGTGTGAGGCTGCAAGCCGGCCACATGGGCAGCAGTAGCAGAGGATCCCGATTAAATTTGCAAAAAAAAAAAAAAAAAATCTTTTACAGAAAATGCATTAAGAAAGGGTATAGATTTTAACTTAAAACAAGAAAGGACAAGGTCTTTTGAGCTACCGCGCACGGAACTCATGATTTAAATGCACGGTATCAAATTGAGGATCGGTGTGATAGTGTCACCTTGGAAATTGATACGATATCGACATAAATCGATACGCGGATTAAATTGAATCGATGGTTTTAGCCCTGATTTTTCTTTTAACAAAAGTTTATTTTTTTGGGACAGTTTTACCTTTGATACCTACCATTCCAATGATACAAGATCAATTTGGTATCGAGATCGGCTTGTATCAATATCGATCCAGATCGGCCGATACCTCAAACCATGGGTACACTAACACCTGTATGTCTATTTTTCTTTTCCTCAAATGAGATGTTCTCTTTGCCTTCCTGTTATACCCGTACCCCGGGATATAATTAAATATCATTTCTTCTCGTGACGTGTAGATACCGCTTGCCATGTATCTTGGTGACTGTTCTCCATGATGGTCAAACCTAGCTACAAAATCGTTGACCACAGACGGGTTTGCCTGTGGAGGAAAGATTCCTCAACCGCGATGGGGAAAGTTCGTGACGGCGACTTCGTCGACTACCCTCCAAGTACCAGCCCGGGAAGCGAGGAGTTCAGGAGAGAGCATCCTGGACCGTCACCTCAGCTGGATATTTCGTTCGGTGATGAGCTTAGCATTGCCGTGGCGAAGCTGTTCGGGGTCATGGGTAATAAACCATGACAGGGGGGAAAAGTAAGTTCTAGCCTCAAGACTTATTAATTATTCTTCCCTTGGTAACCTCGAAGTGCGGGTCCGGGCTTGAACCGCTCGAGCTATTTCATGAGAGAAGGGAATAATTTAAGTTCGGGTCCCGCGTACCTTTAGGAAGTACATTGGGGACTTAAACCCATCTCATATGAACCCATCTAAGAATGGGCTTTTCCCTAATTGAGGTTGTGGGCAGGCCCATATAACCTATTGACCCAATGATGGGTTATTTCATCCACTTACCCACATAGAACTAATGGGTTGACCCATTAGGCCTCATGACCCATTTGACTAGAGGTACCCAAAGACCCATTTATTATAAATGAGTCCATGAGGGAGAGAGAGAACATCACTTCTCCTTCAACATCCTCTTCTACCCTAAATCGTGGAGGAGAGAAAGAGGAGAGAAAGAGGAGAGAAAGAGAAAGAGGAAGGAGAGAGAGGCTTGGAGGAAGGTGGAGACCCCATCTCTTGGGCCATAAATCGTGGAGCTCTCATCTTGGGGGAAGGTAAGCTATTGAACTTTCTTCCTTCTTCTATTTTGGATTTTAAAAGGGGTTGGGTAATGGGAGAGATTGACCTAGATCTCTCTTGGAACCTAGGGAGTAGATGGAGCTTTAAAGCCAAGCTATGGTGGAGTTAGTTCACTCCATTATGAGCTCTAATGTGAGGGTTCTCATTGCCATTTGGGAGATTTAAGGTTGGACCCTAATGAGCTTAGGATGGAGTTTTCTAGAAGTCCTTGTGCTTTAAAACCACTTGAAATGGGGTCCTTGGAGGGGAATCCTTCGGATTTTGGACCTGAAGGTGTGAGGGTTTACATGTGGTTTCAGACCTGCAAGAAATCACCCTAAATTACCTTCCCGAGATGGATTCTGTGAAGGTCGGATTTACACTCGGATTCGTTTTACGAAACCACATCGCATCCGACCTTGACAAAAATTGTCCCGAGCCCTGTGAAGCTCGGATTTACACTCGGATTCAGTTTTACGAAACCACATCGCATCCGACCTTGACTAAAAGCTGTCCCGAACCCCGGTTTCCTAGGATTTACATGTGGTTGCAGAATTTGGGCATGAAACCACTCCTGCACACACTCGTCTCTGAAACCTTATACTTAAGTGTTTATGGGAGACCTTTTGGGGATCCGTTCCTTTCGCTCGTTTAACCTTATTCCCATCTTTGTATAGGTTAAAATATTCACTTTTGTGGCTTATTGCTTGATCGAGGCGACAACTGATAAACTGGGTGTTTGGCGTATACGTTGTGAGTGGGTTGGTTGTTTGGGCTTGTTATTATTATTGCATTATATATTATGTAATCATTATAATTAATAAGCATGTTTGCGCATATTGCATAATTTTATATCTGTTTGTTATAATGTTGATTGGTAATGTTGTACCTTGATGGGTCTCGGTGCCGGTGGGTACCGGTGCCGGAACCCCGAACACTATATACATTTATGAAGAAATTTTGTTGAATGTCATGTTGAACTGTATGCGCCGTGCCGTGCTAGTAACCGGGCACTAAACCAGATGAAAAGTTGATGCGCCCGGATTACCTCTCGGGACGATAGGACTTGCATGTAGTATATTGTGGCTAGGATTTCACACCCTTATGCTACGACCCTTACCAACAGGGGTTTAGGTGTTGGGTAATCGTACACCGGATTCGTGGAGGTGGGAGAGGCCGATCATGGTAGTATTGGTTATCGGGGTCTGCCACTGAGTGGTCTTGGAGGCTTCGATCGGCGTAGGTCCCACGTGACAATTGAGGTTTCATTGTGGCGATAAGTTAAGTGACCCACAGTGTCTCCCGAGTTGTCACAGTAGCATATGCCATTGACTTAGTTGTTTGTTAGGTGGAAAAATGAACTTAACATGTGCATGCATCATTGGACTATGTGAATTGCGTGTTTGTGCATTCCCATCCCCTCACTGGCTCAGTGGAGCTAACCCCCTCGTGCGCACATTTTTTTAGATTATGATGCAGGTGACGGATATCTCGCGGGACTTGGAGTTCAGCCCTCGGGATACGATGAGATCGGTGAGGAGGAACCAGAGGCCGTGTTTGAGGAACATGGCGACGGGTGTCCTTGCGATGATTGTGCCTACGGGCCGTGAGGATATTCGGGACTCGATCCCTTTTTGATTACTTTTGAGGCTAAGGCCTATGGTGAAATACTTACTATTATACCATTTTTGATAGTTATTAGATGGTCATTGAAAATGTAACTAATTACTGTATTTATCATTTAGCTTTGAACATCTTGTAACTATTCGATATATACGCTTCCGCAATACTACTGATCATTGGAATGTAATATTCCTCTTTTATGCATTCTAATATTATATTGTGTTAATATTGGATATGACTGTGCGTTGGGACACTGTGTCAGTGATCCGGGCGGTTTAGTAGGATGACACGCGTCGTCCTAGTCACCCTTTATATGATATTATATCCCTTGTTGGGATGGGGGCGTGACAGCGTGGTATCAGAGCGAGATGCTCTGCACCAGCCACAGTCTAGCGGAATTGTGATTTACTCTACACAATAGGTTGCTAAAATAAAAGCTTCTAACAATGCATAATTGGAATGTGTGCGAGTGTTAGGGAGAAAGCCGAAGACAATAGCAAATAATAGACAACAGTGGAAGGAAAGACATGTGTATATATTTATATATATATTCCTTAATTCATTTGTGAATACATTTTCCATAAGCCAAACGAGTGATTACAACAAAATTCATTGAGCTGTAGACTTCAAATTCTTACAACCAAGAAAAAGAAAAATAAATTTGCTGCATGGTAAGACAAATAGCTAGGGGTCCATTGAGAGCATGGTGGGAATGGACAGGAGGTCTACTGCTCCATCTCATCATCACTACTGGGCTCGTCCTCTGTGCCCTCATCATGGAGGTAGGAGTGCAAGTCCTCCATCTGCTGCTCGAGGCTCTCCATGCGTGCCTCGATGCATCGAGCCTAGTGTTCACTCCTTCAAACCCCCGAGCCATCTTGGTGCTCATCGGCCCGAGTTGCAAGAATCTGTCGATGTCGGACCCACTAGGAGCGATCTGGATGAAGAGGCCGCATGCACGGCCGGGAGGAGGCTCGTGCACTGAGGCTCGAGGCCGTGACCCTGCTGGGACCAATGGCTCCCCATCACTATATGCATCCATCGCATTCGCATCCTCGCCCTTTGCATTTCGATCTAGAGGTGGATCTTCGGTTAAGTCTTGATCCTCCTCACTCAAGTCAACTCCAAAATGCTGGAAAATAGTGGTGAGCAACCTCCCATAGGGTAAATCTAAGTTCCTCCTCGGGATTTCGCCCGCATGATCCATGGTCCGCATGATAATGTAGGGCGGAGATGGGAATGCCTTTGTAGAGGTGATAGGCCACATAGCCTACGAAGATGGAAGGCATGGTGCGGTGACCGGCTATAGGCACGATGTTGTCTGCACAATCCGGCTCAATATCACGGGAGAATTGGCAAAAGAAGTCTCGAGGCACTTTCTTCTCGAATGCCCCATGTGTAAGCTCCCTGTATAATTCCCTGTATGCCTCTCTCCCGAGAAAGGAGTAGGGATTCTTCCATGGTGTGATGAGGTCTTCTCTCCCAGATAGCTACATTGAGGATGCCTGCCAACTGTGCCCCTGTGAAGGATATGGTGACTCCCTTGACATAAGAGAGGATCCGGTAATCTCGCGTGCCTAGGTTCTCGGTGTGCAGGTTGGCGTAGAAGTGACGAATGAGCTTGGGATAGAATGGCTCGGAAGGTTGAGGAGGTTGGACCACCCCGAGTGCTTCAAATCTCGGCCCTACCTTGTAGGCCTTGAGGTCTTCGAAGACCACATCTCTCCCCTCCAAGATACTCTTAAAGCGAAAGTGGTCTTGGTACATCTCCTGTTTCTCTAGGTCTTGGAACCATAGTGCATCCAAAGCAGCTGGGGCAGCTTGTTCGGCCCGTGCACGCCTTGTTCTAGGAGCCATTTAGATTCCCTAACCTGCAACCAAGGAAGGCCAAGAATACAGAAACACATTAAGTCCATGCTTGGATATTAAGGCCTAAGAAGATATACAATGAAAAGAAACAAGGAATTAGAACCTAGACCTTGATGCATGGCCAACATGTAGATGCACTCATAGAGGATAAATGTACATGGCCACATTATGCTTGGAGAAGCATTATATCATACAAGCATTTAGTTCAAACAAAATTGGACTGAATTGATAAATAATATACGAAGAAATCCAAAGAGGAAATTTTCAGAATTTGGTTGGAAGTTGAATGACATAGTAAACAATATACATACATGGCCATAGTACACCTAACACATGAAGTTTATACTAAATACCTAGTTTAAGCAATATATGGAGCTAATTTGTAGTAAATCATGCTTGAATTTCTAAAAGGAAATTTCAGATGTGATTCTTGAAGTTCCAATTTGCAAGAAATAAATAAGTAATGGCTTGAGACAACCCCAAATTGTATACACCAAGCCTACCTAGCAAAACCGAACCTGATTTGGGCAAAAAGGAAATAGAATTTCGGTTAGGGTTTTAGGATTTCTCCAAAATCCAACCCAAACTCATGGTGAAGGTGCAAAATTGGGGGAAATACCTCAACTAGGTTGCATATGATGGGAAACGAATGGAGAATGGACAATAATCCATCTATTTAGCTAGGAGAAAACAAAAAAACCCAAATCTTGTAAACCCGAAATCAATTTTGGGGTTTCTCCATAAGAGAAGTCGAAAGGAGAAAGAGATAGATCGATAGAGAGGGAAGAGGGCATACTTGAACTCGATCGGATCTGTTGTGAGTGGATTGAGTGCCAAAAATCCACCTAGAAGGGAGAGGGAGCAAGGAACGAGTGCGGTTTTGGGTTCTCCAGAGCGTAGGGGGTGTTTGGAAAAAGGAATTTGGGTTTTGAAAGAGAGTTTCGAGTTAGAAATTCTGTTTTTTGACCATGCGGTTTTACACTCGGATGCACAATTTTGAAACCGACTGTGAATCTGCGGTTTCCCGAGACCAGACTTTGGTCCTGTGAATGTCGGATTTACACTCGGATGCAGCCTAGTGAAACCGCATGTAAATCCGACCCGGCCAGAAAGGGTTTTTGACCCTGTTTTGCTTAACCAACTTGTTTCTAATGCTTATTACCCTCATTATTGCTTCCCTTACCCCTCGTGTAACCTATGTTTACCTTTGCAAATCGATTTTTTGATTGGTTTGCTTAATATTGCTATTGTGCCTATAACTGTGGGTGTTGACTGTAACCAGGTGTGAACCATGGTTAATACACGATCAAATGCCAACCGTTCTCCTGCTAGGGAAGAGGCCGGTGAGGCTTCAAATACGGTTCTACCGGTAGCACCACCAATTAATAATAATGCGGATGTCGCCGCGTTGTTGAGCAATAGGTTGCAATCCATGGAACGAGAGCATAGGGAGGCGCAACAAGAGCAGCGCCAATTTATGCAAAACATGACGGCTATGTTCCAAGCCTTTGTTAGGAAAAGGCAGCCAGTGCCTCCTCCTGTGCAAGTCAATCCTCCCCACCCTTGTGGGTTCTGCTGTACCTAGTGTTCCTCCGGCTCAAGCCACTGGGAATTCCTTTGACACAAGAGGTGCCAGCACCTATTCTACCTTTCACTTACGTGGCTCCTTCGGTCCAAGCGGTGGCTCCGGCTTGGGTGGATCTTGCTAGGTTATCGGAAAGATTTCGAAACATCGTCCTCCAACCTTCTACAAGATGGCCCATGATTCCTTTTTCCCGGCAACATTTATAAGGGATCTTGAGAGGATCTTTGAAGTGATACGATGCAATGACACGGACAAGATCCGGTGTGCTACCTACCAGCTCCGGGGTGATTCTGATGCGTGGTGGCTCTCCTCTAAAGACCATTTTTGGGCAACTCACCCAGAGGCAACTTGGGCTCAATTCAAGGAAGTCTTCTTCAAAAATTTCTTCCCTCAAAACTTCCGTGATAGGAAGGAGTCGAGTTTATGAGCTTCTTTCAAGGATCCAAATCGGTCCTTGAGTACCAGCAAGCTTTTGAGGAGCTGTTTTACTTCGCCCCGGTACACATGAAGGCCGAGAATGTGAAGGCTAGGAAGTTTGAGAAGGGGCTTAGACCTAGCATTAGTACTTCTGTGGTGCTACACAAGTACCCTACTTATGCTGAGACGGTCCAGGCCGCTAAGGTGATTGAGGACCAGCAGAGAGAGAATTACAGGGCCATTCAGGCTAGTAAAAGGCCCATGACCTCTCATGAACCTAGGGGATCCACAAAATTCCAAAAGAGAGGATCCTACACTACTACTTTTCCGGTCCAGTCCCGGAGGTCAGATGCGGTGCAAGCACCCAGGCCTACATCAACTCCTCACTATGGTTCCCGGACTCTCATATGTTACAATTGCAAGGAGTCGGGCATATGGTTCGAGACTGTCCTCATCCGCGGATGATAGGTCCTCCAGTGCAGCTACGAGAAGGCACCCCAAGCCAAGGCAGTTGTGCGTTCTCTTCTTCTGCTCCGGCCCATAGATCTCAAGGTCGGTGTGTATTCTGTGACAAATGAAGAGGCCCGAGGCCGATCCCGTGTTATTACAGGTAATGCATCTACTCTTAAGATGTGCATATAATAGCTTTTGTTTCTATGATTGGTTGTCTTGCTTGTCGGTGTCGTTCTTGTTTGCTCTCACCGCTTATGCTTTATTTGATTCGGGGCATCACACTCTTTTGTGTCCCCTAGTTTTGCTAAGAAGATGTCCATTGAACCAAAGCGAATGGCCCAGAAATTGATAGTCAGTACACCAACGGGTAGCAAGGTTGAACTTAACTCGGTTTATGACCCTTGCCCGGTAGGTGTGGGTGGTCACGGACTCGAAGCAAGCTTAGTACTGCTGGATATGAAAGACTTTGATGTGATTTTGGGAATGGATTGGCTATCAACTCACAAAGCCAGTCTAACTGCTTGAGAGGAAGGTTCTATTCAAACCGGTGAAGGTGAAGAGTTTGTGTTTATGGGTACTAGGCGGGAGAGACCCAAGAAGGCTATCATCTCGCCTCCAAGTACGAGTTATTGGCAGAGGGATGTCAGTGTTATCTAGCATCTGTGATAGACACTGAAGCCAAAGGCAGGCCTTTGGAAGAGTTGTACGTGGTGAAAGACTTTCCAGATGTCTTTCCTGAGGATCTAACGCGGTTGCCACCAGATCGCGAGACAGAGTTCATGATAGATCTCATTCCTGGTGCAGCCCCAGTATCCAAGGCACCTTACAGGATGGCCCCAACTGAGCTAAAGGAGCTACAAGAGCAGTTGAAGGACCTGTTGAAGAAGGGTTTCATTAGACCCAGTGTATCTCCTTGGGGAGCACCTGTGTTGTTTGTGAAAAAGAAGGACGGTAGTATGCGTCTGTGCATTGACTACCTGGTGAGCTCAACAAATTGACAATCAAGAACCGGTATCCTTTGCCTAGGATCGATGACCTATTCGATCAACTACAGGGTGCGAAGGTGTTCTCGAAAATTGATCTCCGGTCAGGGTACCATCAGTTGAAGATCAGAAATAGTGATATCAGCAAGACAGCATTCAGATCTCGCTATGGTCATTATGAGTTCTTGGTCATGTCCTTCGGGCTGACCAATGCCCCGGCCGCTTTTATGGAGTTGATGAACCGGGTGTTCCACGATGTTCTAGACAAGTACGTCATTGTCTTCATTGATGACATCTTGGTCTATTCCAAGAGCGAGGAGGAGCATGCAGACCATCTCCGCCTAGTATTGCAACGCCTAAGGGAGAAGCGGTTGACGCCAAATTCGGTAAGTGTGAGTTTTGGCTACAACAGTGGCATTCTGGGACACCTTGTTTCTGGTAAGGGTATAGAGGTTGACCCTGGCAAGGTGAAGTCGATGGTTGACTGGCGATACCCAAGAATGTGGCGGACATTCGTAGTTTCCTGGGACTAGCTGGCTATTACAGGAGATTTATTGAGAACTTCTCAAGGCTCTCCGCTCCTATGACACGACTGACCCGAAAGGGAGTGAAGTTCGAGTGGTCTGATAGCTGTGAAAAGAGCTTCCAAGAGCTCAAGCAGAGGCTGGTTTCCGCTCCAGTACTTACCATTCCTAATGGTCTTGGAGGGATGGTAGTCTACGATGATGCATCTAAAATGGGCTTGGGTTGTGTTCTAATGCAAGATGGGAAGGTAGTGGCCTATGCTTCTCGGCAATTGAAGGACTATGAGAAGAACTACCCGACCCATGATTTGGAGCTTGCCGCTGTGGTTTTCGCTCTGAAGATCTGGAGACATTATTTATATGGTGAGAAGAGCAAAATATTCAGTGATCACAAGAGCCTCAAATACTTCTTTACACAGAAGGAGCTCAATATGAGGCAGCGACGGTGGTTGGAGTTGTTGAAAGATTATGATTGTACTATCCATTACCACCCAGGTAAGGCAAATGTAGTAGCGGATGCGCTGAGCCGAAAATCTCGGTCCTTGTCATGGCATCACTAGCGGCCGGTGAGAAACTCATCGAGGAAGCTAGAAGGATGGACCTGGAATTCTTGGTTGATGGTGTTACCTTATCTCTATCACTTTATCGTACAATCCACCTTTGGTAGGGCGAATTCAATCAGCCCAGGCTTCGATGAGGAGATTCAAAAGGTTATTGAGGCTATCAAGGGGGACACGCATGGCTGGATTTTACTTTAGAGAGTGGTGTTCTCATGTTCGGACAACGGCTATGTGTTCCTAGTAACCCTCGATTGAGGAAGGAAGTGTTAGCGAGGCCCATGACTCTCCCTATTCTATTCATCCAGGTAGTACGAAGATGTATAGAGATCGAAGGAATATTACTGGTGGAGTGGAATGAAGAGGGATGTGGCTGAGTATGTGGCAAAATGTCTTACTTGTCGCCGGTGAAGGCGGACGACAGCGACCTCATGGCCTCTTACGGTCATTGCCTGTTCCGAGTGGAAGTGGGAGCATGTTACCATGGATTTTGTCACCGGGTTGCCCCGCACGCCTAGAGGTGTCGATACCATATGGGTTGTCGTTGACAGATTGACAAAGACGGCTCACTTCATCCCCATGAAGTTTACCTATTCGATGGACAAGCTGGCTCGCTTGTACATTGATAATGTGGTTCGTCTACATGGAGTTCCTGTCAGCATCATCTCCGATCGGGATCCCAGATTTACATCTAAGTTCTGGGGGGGTTTTCAGAAGGCAATGGGTACACTGTTGAGTTTTAGTACAGCCTTCCACCCTCAAACCGACGGACAGTCGGAGAGGACTATTCAGACATTAGAAGATATGCTCCGAGCCTGTGCCATTGATATGCAAGGCAGCTGGGACGAGCATCTCTCACTTATTGAGTTTGCTTATAATAACAGTTACCAGGCTACTATAGGCATGGCACCGTTTGAGGCTCAGTATGGGAAGAAGTGTCGGACACCGTTATATTGGGACGAAGTAGGTGAACGGCGTATTCTTGGACCCGAGTTGATTCAGGCAACATGCGAGAAAGGTGGACTTGATTCGTGAGCGGATCAAGGCGGCTCACCCAGCAGAAGGGTTATGCGAGACTTGAGATGGAAGGACCTTGAGTTCACTATCGATGAGAAAGTGTTCCTTAAGGTATCACCCTCCAAAGGGGTGATGCGTTTCAGCAAGAAGGGCAAGCTGAGTCCGAGATTTATAGGACCTTTTGAGATCCTTGCACGGATTGGACCGGTGGCATATCGGTTAGCACTCCCTCCCTCTTTAGAAGGTGTGCACGATGTCTTCCACGTGTCCATGTTGAGGAAGTATGTCCATGATCCAAGCCATGTATTGACGCATGAACCACCAGAACTTGCGGCCGACATGTCCTATAAAGATGCTGAAAAGATTTTGGACAAGCAAGGTTGTTCATCTTCGCAACCGGCCCATTCATTATGTGAAGATAAAATGGTGCAACCATCCGGAAGAGGAAGCTTCTTGGGAGGCAGAGGTAGAAATGCGGGCGAAATACCCTTTTCTTGCCTATCTACAAGGTACGTCAAATTTCGAGGACGAAATTTCTTATAAGGTGGGGGGGATGTTATACCCGTACCCCGGGATATAATTAAATATCATTTCTTCTCGTGACGTGTAGATACCGCTGCCATGTATGCTGGTGACCTGTTCTCCATGATGGTCAAACCTAGCTACAAAATCGTTGACCACAGCACGGGTTTGCCTGTGGAGGAAAGATTCCTCAACCGCCAGTGGGGAAAGTTCGTGGACGGCGACTTCGTCGACTACCCTCCAAGTACCAGCCCGGAAGCGAGGAGTTCAGGAGAGAGCATCTGGACCGTCACCTCATTGGATATTTCGTTCGGTGATGAGCTTAGCATTGCCGTATGGAAGCTGTGGGGTCATGGGTAATAAACCATGAGGGGGAAAAGTAAGTTCTAGCCTCAAGACTTATTAATTATTCTTCCCTTGGTAACCTCGAAGTGCGGGTCCGGGCTTGAACCGCTCGAGCTATTTCATGAGAGAAGGGAATAATTTAAGTTCGGGTCCCGCGTACCTTTAGGAAGTACATTGGGGACTTAAACCCATCTCATATGAACCCATCTAAGAATGGGCTTTTCCCTAATTGAGGTTGTGGGCAGGCCCATATAACCTATTGACCCAATGATGGGTTATTCCATCCACTTACCCACATAGGACTAATGGGTTGACCCATTAGGCCTCATGACCCATTTGACTAGAGGTACCCAAAGACCCATTTATTATAAATGAGTCCATGAGGGAGAGAGAGAACATCACTTCTCCTTCAACATCCTCTTCTACCCTAAATCGTGGAGGAGAGAAAGAGGAGAGAAAGAGGAGAGAAAGAGAAAGAGGAAGGAGAGAGAGGCTTGGAGGAAGGTGGAGACCCCATCTCTTGGGCCATAAATCGTGGAGCTCTCATCTTGGGGGAAGGTAAGCTATTGAACCTTCTTCCTTCTTCTATTTTGGATTTTAAAAGGGGTTGGGTAATGGGAGAGATTGACCTAGATCTCTCTTGGAACCTAGGGAGTAGATGGAGCTTTAAAGCCAAGCTATGGTGGAGTTAGTTCACTCCATTATGAGCTCTAATGTGAGGGTTCTCATTGCCATTTGGGAGATTTAAGGTTGGACCCTAATGAGCTTAGGATGGAGTTTTCTAGAAGTCCTTGTGCTTTAAAACCACTTGAAATGGGGTCCTTGGAGGGGAATCCTTCGGATTTTGGACCTGAAGGTGTGAGGGTTTACATGTGGTTTCAGACCTGCAAGAAACCACCCTGAAATTACCTTCCCGAGAAGGATTCTGTGAAGGTCGGATTTACACTCGGATTCAGTTTTCTGAAACCACATCTGCATCCGACCTTGACAAAAATTGTCCTGAGCCCCTGTGAAGCTCGGATTTACACTCGGATTCAGTTTTCTGAAACCACATCTGCATCCGACCTTGACTAAAACTGTCCCGAACCCCCGGTTTCCTAGGATTTACATGTGGTTGCAGAATTTGGGCATGAAACCACTCCTGCAACCACTTCGTCTCTGAAACCTTATACTTAAGTGTTTATGGGAGACCTTTTGGGGATCCGTTCCTTTCGCTCGTTTAACCTTATTCCCCTCTTTGTATAGGTTAAAATATTCACTTTTGTGGCTTATTGCTTGATCGAGGCGACAACTGATAAACTGGGTGCTTGGCGTATACGTAGTGAGTGGGTTGGTTGTTTGGGCTTGTTATTATTATTGCATTATATATTATGTAATCATTATAATTAATAAGCATGTTTGCGCATATTGCATAATTTTATATCTGTTTGTTATAATGTTGATTGGTAATGTTGTACCTTGATGGGTCTCGGTGCCGGTGGGTACCGGTGCCGGAACCCGAACACTATATACATTTATGAAGAAATTTTGTTGAATGTCATGTTGAATCTGATGCGCGTGCGTCTTGTAACCGGGCACTAAACCAGATGAAAAGTTGATGCGCCGGATTACCTCTCGGGACGATAGGACTTGCATGTAGTATATTGTGGCTAGGATTTCACACCCTTATGCTACGACCCTTACCAACAGGGGTTTAGGTGTTGGGTAATCAGTACACCGGATTCTGTGGAGGTGGGAGAGGCCAGTCATGGTAGTATTGGTTATCAGGGGTCTGCCACTGAGTGGTCTTGGAGGCTTCGATCGGCGTAGGTCCCACGTGACAATTGAGGTTTCATTGTGGCGATAAGTTAAGTGACCCACAGTGTCTCCCGAGTTGTCACAGTAGCATATGCCATTGACTTAGTTGTTTGTTAGGTGGAAAAATGAACTTAACATGTGCATGCATCATTGGACTATGTGAATTGCGTGTTTGTGCATTCCCATCCCCTCACTGGCTCAGTGGAGCTAACCCCCTCGTGCGCACATTTTTTTAGATTATGATGCAGGTGACGGATATCTCGCGGGACTTGGAGTTCAGCCCTCGGGATACGATGAGATCGGTGAGGAGGAACCAGAGGCCGTGTTTGAGGAACATGGCGACGGGTGTCCTTGCGATGATTGTGCCTACGGGCCGTGAGGATATTCGGGACTCGATCCCTTTTTGATTACTTTTGAGGCTAAGGCCTATGGTGAAATACTTACTATTATACCGTTTTTGATAGTTATTAGATGGTCATTGAAAATGTAACTAATTACTGTATTTATCATTTAGCTTTGAACATCTTGTAACTATTCGATATATACGCTTCCGCAATACTACTGATCATTGGAATGTAATATTCCTCTTTTCTGCATTCTAATATTATATTGTGTTAATATTGGATATGACTGTGCGTTGGGACACTGTGTCAGTGATCCGGGCGGTTTAGTAGGATGACACGCGTCGTCCTAGTCACCCTTTATATGATATTATATCCCTTGTTGGGATGGGGGCGTGACACTTCCAATGTTCGATATTGTTTTATCGTACCTTATTGGTCTCCTCTATGTAGCACTCCTCTATACCCTTTGCCCAAAGAACTCTCTCGACTTCTCTCTCAAAGAAAAAAAAATAAAAAACAAGGGTAAAGGTTGTCTAAGCTGCCAACAGAAGGTATGCTAGCACATCTCTCTCTCTCTCTCTCTCCTCATATGAAATGACCTTGTTGCCCTTGACAAAAATGTCACACAATTTCTCTGCTCCAAGTGATTCTCTCTACCCTAGGCTCAGTTATTGAAATTTGGTTTTAGGTGCTAAAGAGAAATATTAGCTACAGATTTAGCTCATACAAATGGTTTTTTTTTTTGGGAAAAATACAAATGGTTACTTGTATAATGATGTATTGTGGTCATGGTGTGCTTCAAATCTCTATGGATAGGATTACTAAATAATAAATAATAGATAAGAAAATTTCAACAAAAATAACGGATTAGATCAGTCATCATCTTTTCCAATGGTTGAAATTTATAGTTCGCTAGTTATCAAAGGGCTTATTGTGATGGGGTAATCTTCCACAACACTATAGCAAGTGAAATGGATTGTTTCAGTATTACTTTTTTGTTCATATTTTTATTCATATTGTTTAATATTTTAAGGGTCACTATAGGAATTTTATAAACTGAGAAGATTGTACCAATGTGGGCTCCTCCTCCCCCCTTCCTCTCAGGTAGCTTCTTATCTTTCTATGCTTATAGGGTTATTGGTCAAGTCTGATTTCGGTCCAAAAAGCAGTTTAGTGGATCTTCAGAGGGCCGTTTCAGCCTTGAAACGATATTGGATGGCCTACAAAGTGGATACATCATCGCCGAAGGCGTGTGTTGTGTCTAGGGGCAATTCTGTACTTTTTCGGGTTTGGGCTTCTCTATATATTGTTCTTTTCTTTGGAAGGACTGTTAAGAGAGGTTTTGTAACATTTCAAAGATAGTGAAATCTATTTTGTTGTTCGGCTGCAGACATAGCTTCCCATCTTGGGGGTGAATCATGTAAATCTTTTGTGTTGTGCGATGTGCGTTTTCTCATTTTTGTTTTTTTCTGCAAATCGCCACTAGGCGTTGTTTTCATAACATATAGGTCTCAGAGACGCACCTTCCTCGATCTCATTAGCATAGGCCTCCTGCTACAGGAATACATGGCCAATATCTTTGTTGGAGGAGGAAAAAGAACTCACCCTAACCAGTGAATCAGGAAGCAAGGAAGAACATTTGAACCCTCTTTGTTGGTTTATCGGTATCTCACCTTGCTCCTCTCAGTTGGTTTATCCGTGGGCAACTGAAAACAATGTCTCATGTAGCGAGAGTGGGACATTAATTTATCATTAAGTAAAAGGTTAAAATTTGATTGGGCTCTCTTTTATGTAGATTTCAGGATGTGGTTTTTAATGGGGTTGGCTGTCTTACAGGGAATTCTGAAGTGGGTTTTGATTTTTGAATCGTTCTGTTCAGATCGAGTATCCTCTAGGACCCAAAGGCAGGGGTGGGTGGGTGGGGGGGGGGGGGCAGGGCAGGGAAGAGTGCACGCAACATTTGATGGAGGAAGATGCTGATTTGTAGAGAGGGTTCAAATGTTCTTCCTGGGAGTGGTGTCGTTGCTTCCGTTAATTGGCTTGCTCGCTCTTTCGCTCTCTCTCCTATCCCCCCTTTACCCAGCCCCTTGCAACCTACAAATGGATGTGCTGCTACTGTCAGTGGCATAGGAGGGTGCCTTGAGCTCGTGGAGGATTCGGTAAATTGGCTCTCAAGAGAGAGAGAGAGAGAGAGAACATAGTGGGGGGAGAGTGGATACAGGGAGGGGGTGTTTCGGGAGTCACAATGGAGGGGTAGAAAGAGAGGACAGGGGAGGGGTGTCGGAGCCAAAGAAGGAGAGGGGCAGCCGGAGGGGTAGGGATTTGCTACAGTGATTTGTTTAAAATGAATTGACAAAACTACCCTTTCACTCCATCTTGCAAAATATAACTTATAAGGGTAAAATAAAAAATAGTGCAGTGACTGGCTTCACTCTTCATAGTTATAAATAGAAGAACCCATTGTGATGATATGGTCCTTATGATATTTACGGGACTAGCTTGATAGGGGTATATGTTTTTTTTTTTATGAAGGGTATGTGCTATTTTACATTTATATAACCTCCTTGTAAATACTCTAGTACACCTCACTGGTTTAGTCTTGACCTTAGTTGGTGATAGTGGCATCCCCAATCACCCAAAAGCTCTCTCCAATCATCAATCAGTGATCATTTTATAACATACATCAATCAATCTCTCTCTCTGCAACTTTGCTTTAGGAGGAGAATGGCGGGGACAACAAGAAGAGGAGGAGGGGGAGAAGAAACACAGGAAGCATTCAGGCTAAAATACATAGCGGAGACATTACAACAAAAAAGAGTATTAGCGACGCTTTTTAGAGACGGAAATTTTTTTTTGTCTCTAATAAAAGTTGGTAGCGATGGAAAAATAATTCCCGTCCCAAGCAATAGAAAAGATTAGTTATTTTGGGACGGAACAAATATCCGTCCCTTAAAATTAATAATAGAGACGGAATTTATTATCCGTCTCTAATAAAACATCCATTTGGGTGGGAAACTATTTCCGTCCCTATAAACCAGGTATATAATTGGGACAGTTTATTTTTCCGCCCCTAAAGAATTTTAATAGCGATGGATATTTTGTCCGTGCCAAGAAGAAGTTAGATTGGGAAAGTTAGAGACGGAAACTTTCGTCTCTGTAATAATAATTTTATTTGAGACAGAGTATTTCCATCCCTATCATAAACATTTTCTTTGGGATGGAGCACTTTCCGTCCCAATTATAAATAATTTCTTTGGGGCGGAAAATGTTCCGTCCCTATTATCAAAATTCCCTTTGGGACAGAAATTCTTCTATCTCTATGTAATGATTTCTTGGGGACGGATTGTTTCCGTCCCTAAAATACCATTTTCTTTGGGACACCAACCTTTTCCCCACTTTTGATAGCATACCCACGAATAGGGGGGGTCAAACGGTCAGTTCGGCTTGGTTTCGATTAGGCTGAATCGCTTTCGGTATCAGAATGAGTGAGTCCATAACCAAATCGTTAAGAAACTTCAGTTTGCGGTCTGGTGCTATTTCTATTTATTTTGGTTTTTTAATATCGGGTTAATACTGATTTATTTTCGGGTTTGAACCACAATGAAATCTTACATTCATAACTTGTAGCGAGGAAATTAAATATTCGATAAATACACTTTAATTCACCTGAATAGAAAAATTGATTCGATGTGTTCATATTTATTTGGTTTTTTAATTCACCTGAATAGGAAAATTGATTCGACTCTAAGGTGTCTCTTTCTAGCCAAAAAGGGTTTTGTACAGAACCATCGGTCATGCCGAAGATGTCGTCGGTGGGCTTCGCGCCCAGCTCACCCACGTTGTGGTTGTATACTAACAATTTTTATTACAACAAAAAATGTTCTCACATGCCAACACTCCCATGTGTCTATCTCTCTCCTCCTCAAAACAAGGGGGTAGAAGTGTCTTTTTATTTGGGGAGTAGAGAAATAGACTCATGTAAGGGTCTCTAAATCAAACCTAAACCGTTTACTGAAATCGAACTGAACCGTTTAAACAAAAATCTTGAAAACAGTTTAATAAATGATTTGGTTATGGTTTCAAAATTGAGGCCGTTTAATTAAACGATTTAATCCAAACTGGACTATTTAACCGAAAAATCCATTTAACACTCTTAAATGTACATAAATGTGCCAAAATCAAACAGAAACGTTTACTGAAATTGAACCGAACCATTTAAAACCGAAACCTTGAAATTGTTTAATAAATGGTTCGGTTTCTTTTGGTAGATAAATGGTTCAGCTATGATTTCAAAATTGAGACCGTTTAATTGAACGATTTAAACCGAACTGGATCGTTTTAACCAAAATCGAACCGTTTTAACACCTTGGCAGAGTGTTGGCGTTGGTCACTCCTTGGCAGAGTTCTTTTTCCCCCAATATTTATAGGGCAAGAGATCCCTACTTGGTCGCATGGTCTCTACACAAGCATTTGGGCCAATGGGGGAGCACGCCTGGGTATCTACTCAGGGGGCAAAGGTGTCATTTCACGATTTCCTGTGAGAGGGTGTAGAAACACCATCAAGTAGAGATCTTTTTCCCAAAAAAAATAATAAAATAAAGGTAGAAGATTGCTACTTGATCGCATGGTCCCTACAACAACATCTGCGCCAATGATGGAACATGCCTGGGTATCTACCCAAGGGGCAAGAATGTCATTTCATGATACCTTGTGAAACGATGTAGGGGGCGTCACCAAGCAGAGATCTTTTTCCCTATTTTTTTTTGGGTTACACGGCAATTGGTTCTATGCGCGCGGAAATGGCTTTTATTTTTCATTCCCGCTATGCTGCCTCTCTCTTCCAAGAAAATCCCTTCCTTACAGCTCTAAACATCTCTCTCAGAAGTCAAAACCCTAACCAGTTCTTCCCGCACGAAACACCCTCTGTCTCCTATTGCTCTCCCTCACTCTCCCTCCTTTCGCTCTCTCTTTCGAAATCCCTATCTGTTTCTGTTCTACCTTTCGAAAACCCTATCTCTCTCTAATCACTCTCGCCCTCTGCACTCAGTATAGAAATCCCTAGCTGTCTCTACTCGCTTTCCCTCTTGAAATCCCCTATCTCTCTCTCTAATCGCTCTCCGTTTCAAACTCTCTCTCTCACGAATGTTAACAATGTCGTCTTCTTCTAACATCATGATTTGCATCATTATTGTGGGAAGCAAGCATAGGTAAGAGGACAAACAGAGCTGCAATATCATCATCTGGGTTCTAAACACAGATCCAATCCTTATCTTTGTTGCTGGTGAGTTTCTCTCTCGCTGGTTTGATGCTTTAATGTAGGAGAATAACTTGATAAACTTTCTTGTGTTAGTGAAGAGTACCTAACCAGGAAGTGGTGTAGAACAGCCTTGCTTGGTTTCTTCTGTTGTTGATATTTAGGTTTAAAAGTTGAACCATCATTCTTTCCCAAAATATGTATTCAAATGTGCCATATATTGGTCAAGTTTAGCTTCTGGGTTCCACTAACTCTCATAGAATTCCTTATATACCTTGTGAAGATAAACATTGGTGATATAAGGGGGTCTTAAACATCTTATTCTATTCCCTGGTATTTGAGGCCAGCATTACAAATAATTTATGCTTCCTTAATATTTTCTCATTATAATTTCTCTCTTCTAATTGATAGATGTTTTCTCATAACAATTTTATAATTTCATTTGTGTAGGTCAAGAGTCATCCAGTGAAAGCTCAATCACCTGATCAATCTGGAAGTGTGATCCTTGCCAAGGAACCTACATTGCAAGTATGTCTAAAACCTTACGATTTTTTTAAAGTTATCTCTCTCTCTCTCTCTCACATATGAAGAGAAAGAAAAGTCCTTGCTTCATCACTGATTTCCTGTCTTATATTTTAGTAGGTGAAATGCCAGCCAAGGTGCAAAAATATAAAATCTGATGTGTAAGACTGGAATAACATCAGTAATTGAATCATTGTTGTCAATTACAGCCTTCTTCCCCCTTTCCGTTATAGTGGGATGAAACTTATTTTTTTTTAAAAAGAGGTTGTAAAACGGTATGGGTTCCATTTTTGTAGGGTCTTTGTTTAGGGGGGGGGGTTGGAATTGTCTCAGTCCTAGTCCTAACATTTTTGCATGAAGTGGCTGCTCCTCAAACATGAACCTGCATCTTCATGCTGGCTGAAATTCTTTGTGGCATAGGGTAGGGCAGGGGATAAACACAAAGAGAAATTAAAGGGTGGAGGTGGGGGGAGGGATGGTTTTGTAGAGGAGGAGGCAAGGAAGGTTTTGCAAAGTGGGAGAAGGGGTTGGGGCAGGGATTGAGTGGCAATCTAAAGGTATATATGGTCATGTACCCCTTACATTATGAGATCGGTTACTTTAACACCCTATTATATATTTTTTTTAATGTAATAACCAAGTCTACAAAAACACATATGTGCTGATTTAGTAAAAAAGGGGGATGCAAACTATTTCTTATTTGTTATGTTGTGTGCTCCCAATTCTTAACCCACCGAAGCCCAAAATATAGCCTTATTTCTGAGAGAGAGAGAGAGAGAGAGAGAGAGAGCTACCGGGTTGTATTTCCTACCCATCGAGATACAAAGAGAAGTTTAAGAAATATCCTTGCCCTACTTAATTTGAATATCTTGTTTACTTTGAATGTGTCATTGAAGTTGACATACTTTGATATATGGTGCTTGAATTTTGAAATTTGATATGGGTTGTGGAATTTGGAATAACATGTTGAATTTGAAATAGATGCTTGATAATATAGTGCTTTGAACTTTGGATACGGGCATTTAGATAATAAATCCTCCATTTATGGGTCTATATTGCCTAATATAGTTGCTTTGAACTTTGGATACAGGCATTTAGATAATAAATCCTCCATTTATGGGTCTATATTGCCTTTTTTTGGCTCCCGTACTTGAAAAATCTGAACCTTAAAAGGAATTTTTTTAAGGTTTTGATTTTATTAGTAGATGGGATAATAGTAGAGATAACAAAATTACATATAATCAGTCAGTTTATGATGCTCTATTCGATGCCTATCTTAAAACCTCTGTTGCTGGAAACACATTTGCAGCCATTTGCTGTAAAAATTCTCTCGTTGCTATCTTAGATGGACTCCTCAAGGGTTTATTGGCTTGAATAAACCTTGGCTCCATCTAATGGTTCAACTGGAACTGTGTAAGGAGAGTTCCAATCTGCATCAAAGATTTCCTGAAGCTGTGAGACTATGGCAAGATTGTATGTCCCAAAGCTCAAACCTGCTGTCGTATAGAAGTAATCCCAAACAAGATTCCTGGTTCCAATGTGTATTACGAATGTACGTTAGTACAGCAAGTCAAGGGATACAATTGATAACAAATTTAAGATAAAAAGTAACATCTAAGTAGGACTATGTTGAACTAGCTTATAGGCAAAAGACACACAGCAGCATAAAAAAGAGTGTCTAGCTCTATCCATACATGAATTGTTTCTTGAATTAGTAGAATGGATTGTTTATTGAATTAGTAGAATGGACCTCAAAATAAGCTTAAAAAAATGAATGAATGGGGCCAATTCCACATGTGCACTTGGGTCACAAGGCTGTTATAGGGAGTAGCATGATGGAATCCATTGAGCCTTATCCCAACTATATGGGGTTGGTTTCACAAATCCTACCCTTCCACCACTCTATTTGAAGCATTATGGTATATTCATATTGTCAAAACACACAACTTTCTATATTGTTACTATAGGTTTCAAAAGCCATAACACAGAGCAGACCTAGACTATCACATTTATAAGGGAACCTCTAGATTAACCATGTTTTTATTGTGTTCTTGTCTGATATAATTACCTTATTCTACGTGTCAATATTACATTTTTCATCGAAAGAAATGTGGCAGATCATATGCCTTAAATCAGCTCAATGAATATACCAGAAACTCCTATTCCCAAACTGTTGCCCCATCTGATGGGGATAGTTACATTGAGACCTAACACTGTTTCCTCCCTTCTTAGTCATATCAACTTAAAAGAGAAATAGCTACAGAGAGATAGGAAATTATAAGGGAACATATGTAGATCAGATAGCCTAATTAAAGTCTTCCCTCTCATTATGTCACAAACAATATTAGAGACTTAAAAGAGTATTAACCTAAGAGTCACAAACGACACTACTCCAAAGTTCAAACCCATACCTTCCCTCTTTCCAAGCTCCCAAAAGCACACACTAATACATTCCCTTACCACAAACTCACCTTCTAATTTCTTACCCTATGAGATAGATCACCCAAAAAGTGCGTTTTTCCTTTCAACACTTTTGCACCAAACATGCCCTCTTTGACATAATAATGCCCATAACCATGTGTCCTAATGCATGGTACGTATGTTGAGTAACAAAAAAAAACAGGGCATATCCACTGCACGAGTCTCCCATCACTCCGGCGTCTAAGGAGGGTAAAAAATATCTAAGCAATCTTTCCTTCCTATAAATATATAACCTCATTATAACATGGTCTCACCACAATCCCTTAATTATCTAATCAATCAATCTTGCACATCTCTTGGAATTTTTGTTATTTGTCTTTTACAAGTGAAGGGTACAATGGGTCAGAAAAACTACTCCCACTCTTTATGCTGTTGTTATGTTCTAACTCCTCTTATAGCATTTTGCAAGAGGACCCATCACTCTCTACTTATCTTGATGGAGACAAGGAGTTTGAGCCCATTTTCAGGAACCTCATCAACTATGAAAAAACTGAAATTTCTGCCTTTGAGCAACTTGATCAAGTTGTTGGTTCCTGCAAAGTCAATAAAAAACTTGTAAGTACTTGGTACTTTGATGAATAAATTACTTGTTTAGGTGCTACTTATAAATTAAAATCAATAACAATGGGATGACACTTTCTGTAATATGTTGTATCTTTGTAGATTCCTCAAACCCCTTAAAGACCATGCCTGCAATACTAGTCGTCCAGAGGGATCAATTGCAGAAGGATAACTTGTGGATGAATAGGAATTCAGGTACACCTGAGAGAGGAGATGCAAAGCCAGTCAGAGGCTACTGATCAGCCATCACATGCTCAACAGTCTGCTCCAGGTCCAACTCCAACTAGAACCTCTGATCCACACTTGGCCCAAGACGACCCCGACTCTGATGCTAGTACAGGTGGAATGGATTCAGGTTAGACAATTAGTAATTAATGGTTAATGAATAAGTGGATCTTGGGGCACCCATGTGTTGGGGAGAGACCTGGAGCATCCAACATTATTGGCAAGTTTGCTTGCTTTACTTGACTTTTTTATTTTGATGTTTTATTGGTTTATGACAACGTTTGATTAAGAGTTTTTGATAATTTTTTTGAATATATACCTTTTGTTCAGCGTAAAGAGGACCCAGATGCTTGTGATGCATAAACTTGGTGAAAACAGAGAAGGAAATTGAAAAAAAGAAAAGAATGATATGTACCCATGGTTTTCACTAGTTGAAATTTGTAGTTGATATGCACTCATTAAAAAGAAGAAAAAGATGGATGACAGAAGTACAAAACTCATAAATAGATGATGAATACAGTAGTTGAAACTTGGAATGCATGAGAGTAGCTAACCCATAAACTATGGTTAGCTTGGTAGTCAACATCAAATATCATTTCTTGTTTTCGACTTTCAGCTGAAGAGATTATTCCCATTGCCCTTGCAAAAGACCAAACAGTGCAAGGATGAGAGAGAAACAGAAAAGGTAAAGAAACATCAGGTTGGGCAGTACTTTTTTTTATGGTAATTCTTTGGGCATTGACTGAACCAATCGTTAAAGATGTTTTGGCAGTATTTTTTTGAGGAAAAGATGAGAAAATTTGTTTGCTGTATCTCAAAAATCAAAACACTTGTGATTTGAAGTTGACAAACTGAATAGGTGAGTGACAGACTCCACCAAGGGAGGATTTAGTGAAATTGAGTTTTGATGGATCTTCCTTAGAGGGACCCAGTCCATCTGGAGTTGACAGCATATTCAGATCTAGTAGTGGAGCTGTTTTGCAGGTATTTGGGCTCCATTGACAATGGAAATTCAAGAGCTAAAATGCTATCAACCCAAATGGGTTTGAGCTACAGTACAAGGAAGGGATTTGATAACCATGCCAGGTGGAGATGTGGCAACTATCATCACTTGTCTGACCTCAAATAAAACACCTTATAGATTTGCCCATTTCATAATACACATTAAATTCCTTGCTTCCCTAGTGAAACTTTTGTTTCACTGGAAGCCAATGACAGATAATGATTACATGTTGACCAAGCAACATGTGAGACGGTTGAGTTGGAGTAAACAGTCTTTTCCATTGTCTGATTAGCATTGTTCTGTCTTTTTCTCGTTTTCCTCTTTCTGTCTACTTGTAAAATTGTTGTGGACATTGTGGTTCCCAGTAGTGATTGTTGTAAGTTGCTGGTTTTGAACCTTTTCTACTTCTTCCTAATAAAATCTTTGTTACTTGTCAAAAAAATAAAGCTGTGTATTTGGAGCCATCTAACAGGATACTTGTTATGCTGGGTGCATTCTACCTGAGCCTCACACATGCAGGCTTTGCTGTTGGAAGCCCCTCTTAGGGCTAAGCCTGGGATTCTGAGGTGGCTTACCGTCTATGAGGCAGACGTTATTGTTAAAGGCTGTCTTGGGAAGCCCTCAACAGTCAGGGTTGAGTGGAGAGGGTGTATACACTTCTGCTGTCCTTGAATCCCACTTGTTCTGTGGTCAGATCCATGCGAATTCTTTTTAAGTATGGCTGAGATTGATCATTGGTAATAGGTCTTAGATTTTGGTGAAGTATAGAAGTGGAGGTTTGTTCTTTTTGGGGAAGGGATTGGGAGATGGCTCAGAGGTAAAGGGAGTCAATCCATTTTTAATCAAAATTCATTTTACATTGTAACTTCGACCAAATAAAATTTTCATTTTATGAACTTTTTTGCATAGTATTCATTTTAGATAATGAATGAAAGTGAAGAATGGGGAATGGGAAGCTATAACAAACACTTCCTTATTCTTGCTTAGGTGGATAGCTAGATAGTGGTTGCTATCTTTTTCTATTGATTTTTTGGTTGTCATAATAGATAGAAGTGAGAGATGTGATGTGTGAGATAGAGACAAATAAAGCCTATAAACATGGTTCCAGATGTGCTGATAAAATTCCCTTTTCCATCTCAATATTATAATACTCCCTCCATCCTACAATGACTGTTCCTTTGAAAAAGCCCGAAGTTTTTGGATAATTGCTTATTATAAGATCAATTATTTAATTATAGTGGTTTGTGTGTGTGCACAAGTCCTTATTTGTATTTCTTTTTGGATTGTCTGTTTTCATCACTTTGTTTATATGAATGTCTCTCAGAATGATTAAAAATGTATATTCAGAATTTTGTAATTTATCTCTATCACTCATTCACTTCTTATTACTTAATATGACTTACAGAAACAAATGCCAGACAAACTCAAGGAGAAACCTGAGGAAGTACAAAGGGATAAGGCAATGCATGAGGAGATCTTCACCGATGAAATGGGAGATGATATACATGGTCGAGTGTGCTTAGCTGGAGTTGGAGTACGTCCAGAACGGACATCAAATAGAAACATTGTTGCCTTTATGTAGGAAAATGCCAAGTTGCGGAGTGAGGTAAGAGATTTGAGAGAGAGGCTTGCAGAACAAAGTGAAGAAATCTCTTTGATACGGTCTGGATTTAATATGTTAATGCAACTTGTGAGAGGAAACAATTCATCAAGCATGTAGTCTACAAAGGTTTGTATTTTTATACTGATTCTCTACATCTTATAAAATCTTTAATACAATCAATTTATAAGTAAAAGTTTGATAGAATTTTTCTTTTTTTAGGCTCCAAATCATAGAGATCGTCCATCACAGATGGAATCATGTGATCATGTTGATCCAAAGCTTAAGGTGTGTGCATTTTATTTGTTTATTTAATTATTATTACTTGAGTTCCAAATGTTTGTAGTATATTGTTCTTATGTTTGTCCCATATAAATTGTTCAGGCTCATGCTGCTATTGAATGTCAAGGAAAGAAGTCAGTTTATTTTTGTCGAAGGAAACAAGCCAGTTTGTTTTGGTAGAATGAAAGGAGCTAGTAGGGGGAGAAGAACATTGTATAGTTGGACAAAATGTTACAATTTTTTGATTATGTAAATATAAAAATTAGATAAAATCATCTTTTGTTTAGAATAGTTTATGATAATTTTAAATTTGTGTACTTTTATTGAATTTCATTTCTATTTATCTTTTTTAAATATGTAGATATTAATGTACAATGCATATAAAAGTGTGTTTTAGCGACAGATGTTATTGTGCTTATAATAAGGTAAATAGGTTTTGTACTGGTATAAACATAGCGATGGTAAATAATTGACCCAATCATGGATCTTTAGGGTCAGAGAAAAACCATCTCTAAACTTTAACGACGGAAAATATTCGTCTCTAAAATATATTTTAGAAACGAAAAATACCCGTCTAAAAAATTATATAGCAATAGTATGGTTGTCCCTAAATATAACCTTAGAGACGGTGAGAATCGTCTCAAAACATAATATAATAGAGACAAAAAATTTCTCTCTAAAAAGTACAGTAATAGCGACGGTAATAATTGTCCCTAAAATATATTTTTTGAGACAATAAAACTATCCCAACCTACTGATGTAGCGACGGAAATTTTCCGTCCCTAAACATTTTAAGCCACAGAAACTAACCGTCCCATTAGAAAAATATTATAAGAGATAGAGTATTTCCGTCCCTAAAACCAATATATTGGGGACAGAGATAATCTGTCCCAATTGAGTTTTATTTAGAGACGGATTAATTAACGTCCCTAATAGGTGTATTTAGAGACGGATACTTATTTCCATCGCTAGTTTATGGGACGCCTATTATACCGATGGATTAGGGATGGTAATTTCAGCCGTCCCAAGATAGTTTTAGTGACGGAAAATACGTTTTTGGGACAGTTTTTTTCCGTTGCTAAAAACCCAGTTTGTTGTAGTGAGAATAAAAACAAACAATCAAAGCTGAAACCTGCCCTAAAGTACGCCAAGAGAGCGCAACGCCTCCACCCTTGTTGGATTGTGAAAATAATGTATTGCCTCAAACTTTAAGATATTAAAAGATTGTATATTTATAGGTAAGGTGAGATGAATCCACAGGTTGGAAACTCAATCACCATTACCATATAGAGAGGGATGTGATTGAGAGAATATAGAGATTGAGAGAGATCACAAGGATTGCATACAATAATGGAAAGGTAGGATTGCAGGGGGGTTGCATGCAATAATGGAAAGATGGGATTGCATGCAATAATACAAAGAATAAAGATGGAAGGCTGTTATGGCTGATACACCCCCTCAAGTTGAAGATTCGAGAGATCTAATCTTCAGCTTGTCTCGAAGGAAAGAAAATCGCGTCGTGCCGAGCCCCTTGGTCATGATGTCCGCAATCTGGTCTTTTATGGAAATAAATCGGACCTGGAGTTCCTTTTTGGCAACCTTATCACGCACAAAATGGAAATCGATCTCCACGTGCTTGGTACGGGCATGAAAGACCGGGATGGTAGAGAGATATATGGCACCGATGTTGTCACACCATAACACGGGGGCCTGGGTGGTAGACAGACCAAGCTCGCCAAATAGAGACTGGAGCCAAGTCAACTCGGCACAGGCATTGGCAAGAGCCTTATATTACGATTCAGTGGACGATCGGATAACTGTCTTTTGTTTCTTCGAAGCTCAAGAGATCAAGTTCGAGCCCATATAAATTGCATATCCACCTGCGGATTTCCGATCATCACCATCACACGCTCGATCGACATCAGTGAACGCCTAAAGATCCTGAGAAGATGATTTGATGATGTGAAGTCCATATTTAATTGTGTATTTGAGGTAGCGCAGAATCCGCTTCACCATGGACCAATGTTCTTCAGTTGGGTTATGCATAAATTGGCACGCCCGGTTTACTGAGAAGGCTACATTGGGGAGAGTGAGGTTGATGTACTGAAGCGCACCAACTATAGACCTATACTGAGTCGGATTTGAGAATGCGACACCCCCTACAGAGGAGGCTTTAATGGTGGTGGCCATTGGTGTGAGGACTGGTTTGCAGTCAGTCACGCCAGCTCGCTATAGGAGATCTGTGATGTATCGGGATTGACAAAGAATAACCCCATCTGACTGGTATGTAGCCTCAATACCCAGAAAAAAGCTCAAGCGACCAAGGTCCTTGATTGAGAACTCTGAAGCAAGCTGATGGAGTAGAGTGGTGATATGTGTGGGCTGGTTCCCTGTAACCAGTATGTCATCTACATAGACCAGAACATAAGTTGCCGTGTGGCCCTAATTGTAAATAAATAAAGATGGATCAATCTATGAGGCCCGAAAACCAGTCCCAAGAAAAAACTGAGAGAGATGACTGAACTAAGCCCGGGGGGCCTATTTGAGCCCATATAAAGACTTGTGTAATTTGCAGACATAGGTGGGCTGGCTGAAATCTTCATACCCTTGAGGCTGGACCATGTAGACTTCTTCATTGAGAATGCCATGTAAGAAGGCATTTTGAACATCAAGTTGATGAATGACCCAACCATTGGATATAGCCATAGTGAGGACGGTGCAAATTGTTGTGGGCTTGATAACTGGGCTAAAGGTTTCATCATAATCTAGGCCTTGCTACTGATGAAACCCTTTAACAACAAGACGGGCCTTATAACGCTCGATCGTGCCATCTGCTTTTCGCTTAATCCTGTACACCCATTTACAACCAACCACATTTACATTAGTAGGAGGTGGTACTAAAGACCAAGTGCCATCCATAATAGGGCTGCAAACTCATCAGACATGGCCAATCTCCACTCAGGATCCTTGGCAGCCTGAGTATAACAAGTGGGTTCAGTAGGGTGAGGTGGTGGGGTTTTGGAGGGAGAGATAAGGGTATGCAAGGCAGTGGAGGGGTCATTGTAGAGGTCACTAAGAAGGCGAGTGTGGAGTGGAGGGGTGGTTTGAGGGGTCAAGGATGGTGTGGGGGACGGATTGGGTGAGGGAGATGTGGAGTCCACAGTGGAGGGGGGAGGGGTAGGAGGTGGCGGTGGCGGTGGCGTGGTGGGTGGTGGCGTGTGATTAGGAGGTGCTGGGTCAGGAAAAATGGTGAGGGGTAGGGAAACCCAAGATGGAGGGGAAAGTGGGGAGGGGGGCGGTGTGTTGGCTACTTCCTGAAAAGGAAAGCGCAGTTCATCAAACCTGACATGGCGAGCGATGTAAATTCGCCTAGACTCAAGATGCATATAACGGTAACCATGGTGATGATAACTATATCCAAGGAAGACACAAGGAGCAGACCTTGGATCCATTTTATGACTATTGTAGGGTCTAAGAAAGGGAAAACAGAGACACCCAAAAACTTTAAGAAAGTCGTAATCATGTGCGTGATTGGTGAGGAGTTGATATAGGGAGATATTTCCAATGATGGGAGAGGGCATCCGATTGATTAGATATACTGCCGTTTCAAAGGCATAATCCCAATAAGCCTGTGAGACAGAACTTTGGGCCAAGAGAGTGAGCCCAGTTTCAGCAATATGGCGATTGCGCCTTTTGACAGTGCCCTGTTGTTCATGAGTATGAGGCATGATATACGATGGTGGATGCCAAGATTGGCAAAATGGGAGGTGAGGGAGTGGTACTCCCCTCCCCAATCAGTTTGGATACTTTTAATTTGCCTAAAAAATTGCTGTTCAACAAGGGCTTGGAATTGCTTGAAAATATTAAAAGCATTAGATTTAATTTTTAGAGGATAAAACCAAATAAACTTTGTAAAATCGTCCACAAAAATAATAAAGTAGCGATGTCCAAGAGAGGAAATAGTAGGGGCGGGTCCCCAAATGTCACTAAAAATTAAATCATGAGAAAAATTACTATGACTATCTGTTTCACGAAGAGTTAAACGGCAGGACTTTCCAATCTGGCAGACGGAGCACAAATGAGGCGATGAGGGAAGCTTGATATCACGAAGCATGAGTCGAAGAGAACGATCATTAGGATGGCCAAGCCTTTGATGCCAATGATCATAAGATGTGAGATGTGCAAGGTGTGTTGATGAAGAAGATGGCTGGATCGACGGCAGGTAGTAGAGAGTAGAGACCATTGTGACTACGCCCCATAAGCAGAATTTGATTGGACGTCGGATCCTTCACATTGAAATGAGAAGTATGAAATTCAAAAAACACATTATTGTCAGAAGCAAATTTATGAACAGAAAGCAATGAAGTAGTAAGAGATGGAACATGTAAAATATTAGAAAGAACTCAAGGACGAGAGGTGGAAGGGAGAGAAGAAGACCGAACATGTGACATAGGGACATAATTACCATCACCAACCATGAGATTGTTTTTACCATTGTACGGTGCATAAGAGGAAATTAGGCGTTGCATGATGTGTAGCGCTAGTGTCAGGAAGCCAATGGGTAAGGCCGGATGAGAAGGCAGATGGGGTAGGTGGCGGTGGGGGTTGTGGGTAATGGGGCTGATTTGGTTAGTAATGATATTGGGTGGGTGGCGTGGGCAGCAATGGGGGTTGATTTGTGGTTAGATAGGCAGAAGGCTGTGCATATGACGGATTGGTAGAGGGTAAAACGGTTTGGGTGGATTGGCCAAGCTGCTTGTTGCGATAATAACACGTCGGGGCTTGATGATTGGTCCGACCATAGATCGTGCAAGGACTGTGGGCATAGGCATTGGAACGCCTATAGGTGCAGCGGATGGAGGGTCGCTAGCGGGCACCCGGGGGAAAGAAAGAAAAATGGGAAAATGGGAGTCGCCACCTAGATTTAGGGTCTAGGACCCATGAATGGTGCCCCTCCTTCGCAGAAGAGGCGCTAAATTAACTCCAATGACTCAATGGATGGTCTGCCTCAGATCTCTAGGTAAGTGTCAAGTTACGGGCTGGGAAGGTGTTAGGCACCCAACAACCACCCGACCGATGGCCGGTCTTCCTAGACCAAACTTTGTTGTGTACTGTTGTGTTATACATAGTATGCACCTAATTAAACTAATTTTTTTGTGTTTTATTCAAATTAGAAAACCTAACCCTATGGTAAAAATAAGGTTAACTGTACAAAAGTGATTAAGATCCTAATCCTATGATTATATCATGAAGAAGGACAATTACCTAGAATACAAACTTACTTAAGAGCCGAAATAACCAAAATTATGAAAATGCCCCTAGAGGGCCAAAATATGTACAGAGACATGAAATCACATTTAAATACTATGAAAAATTAAAACATGATTAAAACTAATTAACAACATGCATGTGAATCATTAAAATATATACAATGCTAAAAAGCACCAAGTAGTAAAATTACCAAAATGCCCCCTATTAGGGCAAAAACATAAATATGCATGAAAATGCAAACTTGTACTTAAAACATGCTTATAAAAATTAAAACATGCAAATAAAGTGACAACAACCTTTCTAGGGCCCTAAACATGATTCAGTCACAAAATGACCAAAATGCCCCTAAAGGGCAAAATGGTAAAAGTGTAAGAACATGCACTTTCAAATAATTTCAGGCATTTGATATGTCATTAAACATCCTAAAATTACTAAAATGCCAAATAAGGCTACTGGATGGTACATTGGGCCCACATTTGGTAAAATGATCAAAATGCCCCTAAGGGCAAGAATGAGCTTTATGCATGGGTATGACACATGATATGCATGTATGCATATGAAAACATCCTAAAACATTCTAAAAGAGCATGTCATGCATACAGGTATCTTTTTCTGATTTTTTGAGATTTTATCATTTTTTTGGGTTTTCCACCTACAAAATTACCATTATGCCCTTATGGTGAGAAAAGGCATGGATGACATACAAATCAAATTCATACGCGGATGGGGATTGTCCTTTGTGATATGATGCATCATAGAGGACACTCCATGTCCTTGCTGAGTGAAGTAAGTCATAAAAACAAATTTTTTGTATTTTTGGAAGGTAAAAAACAGGGATTAGAACAAAGAAAATACAAAATAAATATTACAAACCCGAATCAAACAAAACCAAAACAGTGACATACTAATATAAACATCCTCTTCATACCCATATCAGTGTCTAAGCCTGAATCCGATCTTGTGGGCCCCACTCTTGCCCCAAAATGTTCACAAGGGCAAAAGTGTCCCAAAAAACATGATTTGGAGCTTAGGAAAATTAGTGGACATAAAAAACAGTGGGAAACATATCCCCTAAAAATCCCAAGATTTTATCAATCTTGTATTATTTTTAATATTTTTGAAACTGAAAAACAGCCTCTTTATGTAAAGAAAATCAAATAAAATATATAAATATATATAAAATACCCTTGAAGCGTGGAAGGGCATGGGCTCAGCTTGGGTAACCTTGTTTGACAGTAAATAGTCGCCAGAAACCTCTGAAAGCCGTTCCAAATGTGGTTGCTCCGAATGGCAAGAGTGATGAGCAAGGGGTATTTATGGAATTTTATATATCTTTGGGAGCAGAGTATTGGGGTATACCTAGAATGGACTGAAAGAGGGAAGAATAGACTTCATGAAGGTAATTTTTCAGAATTTTTCTCTGTTCTTAAACCCTCCAAATGGCCTCCTATTTATAGGAAATAATCTGTTCGAGGAAATGACTGAATGAGCCCTGGGGCATTGATGGCAGGGAACAAAGGCAGGCTGACACGCACGACTTGTGCGCACAGCAGGCGCGACTTGTGCGTCTGGGCTAGGCCTGCAGGGCGGTTGGGCGTAGGCCGGTGGCTGAGTCATGGCCGGTGCAGGCTTGACTTTGGCACACCCATGTGCGCATGGGCCCAAGCCCATGTGGGGGTGGTGGCTGGTTTTTGGGTCGGTTTTGGTTGGCCCAAGTTGATTCGGGTCAACCCAGATTGACTAGAATTTTTTCCCTTTTTTTTTTATTTTACTTTTTTTCTTTTTTCAATAAAAACAACGGTTCTATTTTAAGGGTCCACATTCAAACATCAATATCTTTTGATCCGGATGGCCGATTTTGACGCATCACCTATCGACGTGAAGATTGCAACACATACTTTCCATCCGTACGGCAGATATGACCTGATTTTGCCTAAAAATGGCACGGATATCAAGAAAAAAACATAAATGGTGTTTCACACCGATCAAGGTCCAAATGATACCAGAATTACATGAAATTTTAAGTGTAAGCACAATATGACCAAATAAAGTTATCCAAATGGTTTCAGGTCACATCGGGTGGCTTGGGTACCAAGAACCACGCCAAGGGCAAAACGGTCATTTTCATAAAAATTATCCGATTTGGCCAAAACTTTTTGTGAAAGCTTAATATGACCAAATGAGGCCATCCAAAGTGTTTCAGACTGAATCAGGTGGTCCAGATACCGAGAAACATATCAGCGGCAAAACGGTCATTTTCACAGAAGTTACCCGATTTGGCCAAAACTTTACGTGAAAGCTTAATATGACCAAATGGGGTCATCCAAAGTATTTCGGACTAAATCGGGTGGTCCAGATACCGAAAATCGTGCCAGGGGTAAAACAGTCATTTTTATAAAAGGTGTTGGATTTGGGTGAAACTTCAAATGTGGACTTAAAATGGTTAAATATGACTACGTTAAGGGTTTAGGCTCTATTTGGGACAGTTTGGTTACAAAAAGCGGGGTAGGGATAATTTGATATTTCTTGCCATTCAGTTACCACACGAGTTACGTCCTTGACCATCATTGCCAAGACACACTCCCAAGGTGTCAAAATGTGGTGTCCACAACGCCCAAATCCACTAGGTCTGTTTGGAGCACCACGGTCTCCCCTACCACGACCACGGCCAGTGGAAGAGCCACGACCGTAAGATTGAGAGGGGGGGCCACGAAATTGTTGAGCAAGATTGGTAGTTGCATTGGCGGTCGGATCCGACACGGCTTGACGAGATGCAATGAGATATTCACGAATGAGAAGCAGGCCATGAAGTTCAGTATAGGAGATTGATTCCTTGCAATCCATCACTGCTGAGACCACAGATTCAAATTCAGGATGTAGGGCACGAAGATGTGTACGTATGTTCAGATCCTCCGTGGGTAGGGGTTTGCCAGCAGCACTGAGCTCATCAGAAAGGGCCTTGACCCGATGGAGAAACTGAGTGACGTTCTCCTTGGGTTTCTGAACAAGGTTCTGGAGGGCCACATTGAGGGAGAGGAATGCGCGTTGTAGAGGCAGAACTGAAGGCTGCATGAAGAGCATCCTAGATTTCTTTACTTGTTTCACGCCCAACGGCAAGAGGCATTGCTTCATCGGAGAGAGAGGAGATGATAATACTCATGATTGATGCACCTTTTCGTGCCAAACATCAACTTTGGTTGCATCGGTAGGGCATGGATTGGAGCCAACAACATAGCCATAAAGTCGTTGGCCTTTGAGGTAAGGGACGATCTGAGTCCTCCAATAAACATAGTTTTTAGATGTTAATTTATGAGAAAGGATATGACTAAGGGTGGGAGTATGAGATGGAGAGGAGGGAGGAGAGGCCATGGCCAAAAATTCTTTACTTGTTTCACGCCCAACGGCAAGAGGCATTGCTTCATCGGAGAGAGAGGAGATGATAATACTCATGATTGATGCACCTTTTCGTGCCAAACATCAACTTTGGTTGCATCGGTAGGGCATGGATTGGAGCCAACAACATAGCCATAAAGTCGTTGGCCTTTGAGGTAAGGGACGATCTGAGTCCTCCAATAAACATAGTTTTTAGATGTTAATTTATGAGAAAGGATTTGACTAAGGGTGGGAGTATGAGATGGAGAGGAGGGAGGAGAGGCCATGGCCAAAAATTCGTTGGGGGAGGGAGGTGGGATCGATTTTTGTTCTTTGGAGCTAGGGGCTCTGATACCATATTGGATTCTGAAAATAATGTATTGCCTTAAACTACAAGATTGTATATTTATAGGTAAGGTGAGAGAAATCCACAGGTTGGAAACTCAATCACCATTACCATATATAGAAGGATGTGATTGAGAGAATATAGAGATTGAGAGAGATCACAGGGACTGCATACAATAATAGAAAGGTAAATAATGGAAAGGTAGGATTGCATGGGATTGCATGCAATAATAGAAAGAATAAAGATGGAAGGCTGTTATGGCTGATAACCCTCATCTACAAGGCATCTCAGAATTGGTCACTGCCTTGGACATCCTCCGCATCGCCCTCTTCATCCAAGAAGTCCACCACCCACACCTCTACTCTGAGATTCGAAATTTGAAAGAAACCTGCAACTACAGAGTTCTCCTGATCTGATTTCAGAGAAGTTTTGCTTGATGAATCAACACTGTATCATAAGGATAGCACCTAAATTTCATAGAGCTTTGTTTAGCGATTATGATCCTAGAATCTTGGTTTGTTTGGGCTAGCCGTGTGGAAGCCCTTCCAAAACTCCTGTTGTTGCCTTTGCCGCCATAGCCATATTCACATCCAACGTTAGGTAGAAGAAGACAGTCATTCCCATGATTCTTTAAACCGCCCCATTTTTTCTTTATTTTTTTATTTTTTTGTTTTTAACAAACACATCAAAATTCTATTCTTCAAATCTGAGTAAAACGATAGTTAGAAGCTTGTATTTAAAGAGAAAATTAAAAAACCCCTAATCTAAAACTGAAATTAACATAAAGACTCCTAATGGAGACTCCTAACTGAAATAAAATTCTAATTTAACCCTATCTTAATTAACCTATTAAAATAAAAGATTACAAGATAAATCCAAATTAATAAAAACCTTAATAAATAAATAAATAAAATCCTACTGAACCCAAAGACCTAGTTGGACCCGACTCATCTTCTCATGGATACCCAAATGGGTTTGGGTCAGTCCAAGACAGTGCACCTGCATCACTCCCACATCAATTCCATCAAGAAACAGTACAAGACGCTTGCCCTCCTTCTACACCCTAACAAGAACACTTCTGTGGCCTCCGAAGATGCCTTCAAGTGCGATGGGGAAGCCTTTCAAGTCCTCTCTGATAAAATACGCCACAAAGAATATGACCTCAAGCTTTGTATCTCTTTACAATCCTAGGTTACGGCAACAACATCCACCACCTCCTTCTCCAGAGAATTGAACCCATGACCACTTGATTACAATGAAGCAACCTAACCGTTGCACCAAAGTCCACCCTCGGACTCGTTAAACACATCAACCCATGACCACTTGGTCACATGCTGGATAATAATAATAAAAATAATAACAATTATTTCACTGTGTTTATTATGGATCTCAGAATCTCTATCATGGAAAATTTAGACGTACGGGCACTTGTTGTCAAAATCACTAATTAAATAGTGCCAAGAGAAATTAAAGAGATATCTTCTAACAAAAAGCTAACAGCATAAAAAAGGCCGGGGAGAAACCAAAATTCCAAAGACCAAAATTAAACATACCTTATCAGTTGGGGAGAAGCATCTTGCAAGTAAAACCACTCTGTACAAGTTTGTTTATTGCATCCCTAAACTTGTAGTAATCGTCTTCCCTGTTGTAAATTTGATGAGAAATCCTGGCATAACCTGTTATACAATCATTCTTGTCCCGGGTTCCAGTACTGTCACCCTCTTTCGGTGCTTGAAAATATATTGGCACTTCAATGCCAAAACAGTCCCGCAAATGGGCCCTCAATTTGACCGCGCCCTCTTCACTTGAAATCCCCAGGCTAGCAGGCAAGCCAACCATGACCATGCTAGCACACATCTCAGGCGGTGACCCAAGATGAGTTCCCCAAGCCTTGGCAAGCATCTCACCCATTTGAACAACTGCATCATGAATCCTTTTCCTAATTCCTTCAATTCCACCTTCGAACCTACTAATAAAATCCAAAACCGATGGCACAACAAGCTGAGAACTATAGTCTCTCGTCCCAATCCAAGCACTTTCTATGGCCAACCCTTTACCATATTCATCAGAAACCACAGGATGGTGCAGTTCCAACGACTTTGATGATGATGATGATTTTCTGCAGTGCAGAAATGCAACAGAAGGCGGACAGAAAAACCACTTGTGCAAATTACTAGTGTAGAAATCTGCCCCAATATCTTTGACGTCAACCTCGACAGAACCAATTGAATGAGCAGCATCTACCAAGACTTGATCAACACCTTCCTCCCTACATATCTTAACCAACTCCTTGATCGGGATGAGAACGCTTGGCATCGAAGTGATATGATCAATTACTGCTAACCTAACTTTCTTGCCATTAGATTTCCCTTTCTCCAAAGCTTTCCGAAACTCAACAATAATTTCTTCGTTCGAATTTACGGGTAACGACAACTGGACTTCAATTACGGAAGCCCCAGCATGAGAAACGAGGTACGTCTGGATCGATTTCTTTACGGAGCCATATGCAAAGTGAAGCATGACTACAGCGTCTCCTCTCTGAAACCTCCCCTCGACAAACTCCCAACAAATCTGTTGTAGCACAATTGCCACAGCAGTCGTGGCATTATCAACAATTGAGACCTCATCGACATCGTCGGCGTTGATCAGATCTCTAATCACAGTCCTCGATTCAAAAATCCCTTTCTTTAAATGATTGTAGTAGAAATCATCCGGTTGCTGAAGAAATCGAAGCTGCCACTTTCGTTGAGCAGCGATAATGGAAGCGGGACAGCTACCGAAGCTGCCGTTGTTGAGCCGAGCGACTCCAGGCTGGTGGTGCAAGAATTCATCGCGAATTTCAGATTCAGATATGAAAGTGGAGAGCTTTTGCATCTTGCAAAGGTCATTATTGTCATCGTCATGAGAGGCGTCGCCCTTTTCTTTCCGTTGAGGATCCATAGTCGGAGTAAGTAAACTTATGATTTAGACATTTTATCCAAATGCAATAGAGGAGCACGCCATAGAAACCAGAGCTAGTGGTATGGTTATAATCCATTTCGTGGTTCCTTAGTTTGGAAGGGATGACCGACGTTTGTGGCTGATGTGTCGCTTTAAAACTAACCAATCAAACCTGCACTGATTTGGATCAATCGTTATCCTCTGCTGTCCAGAGGATAAAAATTCGACTTGGATCCCCTTCTCCCGCGAATCGTTATCTTCTGCAGTTACAGGACGATGCTGTACTGCATCATACGGTGTTGCGGAAGCCATTTGGTGGATTCAGATCTTCTATGGCCTGGTTCATAGCAGCCGTCTGCCTGCCGTGAAGCCTACATTTGACATCTGTAAAGTGAATAATCCAAGGGTAAGTTTGAGTTGTTTAAGCTAAAAAACGGTTGAGGGCACTCAACCCAAGACGGACCTGTCCGGTTTATCAAACCGACCGTGATTCAAACCGTTTTACTCCTTCAACAAAACAAAAACCCATCGTCCTCTTTCCCTCATTCTGAAAACCCTCGATTTGAAATTCCCAACGAACCTGTGCAATTGCGCATCCCAAACCTTCCCTCCTTCCTCCATCGTCCTCGTTTCAAGTCTGAAACCCTAGCACTTCAGTCTTCTTTGTGCGTAGCCCAACCCATCTTCGTACTCTGGCTGGCGAACCTCGATTCTATCAATCTTTATTCTCACTTCATCTCTCTCTTGCTTCTACTGTTCTAAGGTTCCATCTCTTCTCACTCTATTCCGTAATCCAAGTATCCTCCTGAAATGGATCGTAGATGTTTTGGATTGAAATTCTTGGCAACTTTACCTATCCCATCCCCATCGTCAATTCTGCCTCTTGGCTTCTTCCAAACCCGATCAATAGAAATCCTCTCTAGTCCATTGAAATTCTTGGCAACATTACCACCACCCGAAAGTAACTTGTTCGGCAGTGAAATTAGAAGAAGGCGGACTAGATATCGTCATCAATTTTGAATTATCTCAAAAATTTCTAAACTTGCTTTCCGATATCATCTGTTCTTCCAATGGACTTTTTCTATGCGGTCTTCATTACTATAGAACCTATTACATATTCAACCCTGTCACCAAGGAGTCTTACCGACTTCCTCCTTGTACCAAGAAGCAGCAATCGTTCAGGGGTTTCGTTGTTGCCAATGCCGACTGTGATGATGTTTCATCGATCCGATACAAAGTGGTGCGTTGGGAGACTGGCTTTACCCGGTTACCTTATGAACAACAACCATCAACAATTAGTCTGCATCCATTTGAGGGTGGGTGTTGCATCCACTCTGTTTTTATCTCCAATCTCAAAAGCTACTGAAAGGAATAGGAGAACATTAAAATACCTTGAGAACAAAGCCACCAAGCAAGTTTGCAGGCCTTGGAAGCACATGCAAATGAAAATTCAGTCTTGATTTTGAAAAAATAAAGCACGAACCAGTTCTTTTTTCTGACCCTAAAGAGGATGACAACTCCAATGACAATGGTCTAACTTGAAGATTAGCTCACAAACAGAAACCTAAATCAAAGAAGACTGATTGAAGTTCAGAATTCAGAGTTTTAAGAAGTTGAATGCAACTATGATTTCTGAAATAGAGGGAGAAAACTGAATGAAAAAATAGAGAAGAACTATAGCAAGTAATCAAGCAAATCAATGGCAAGTTCCAACAGGTTTCAATCAAGGGTCAAAGCTGAAACTGAACTTGAAATAAAGCATTAATTAGAGTCCTGATGGAGTAGTGGAGGTACCAAGAACTGTGGCAGAATTGTAAGTTCAATCCCAGCATATGCACTTGCTCCAGGGGGTGAAAAAACAGAGAGGAAGAGGATGGAGTAGTAGAGGAATTGTAAGTTCAATCCCAGCATATGTAGAACTATTTTACAAACAAGAAATAATAAAAAGCAAAATTTATGGGAGCAGCAAAGATGGCTTGCAAGCATTAGGGAAGCAGACAATTATTAGGGATGCAGGAATTGAATAACATTTATTCCAGAACCAAATTTTGATATAGCTCAAGAGAAAGAGGCCAATTCAAGAAAAATGAGAGTGGCCATTAACATTTTCATCCTATGCCAAGGTTGTGTCCATATCATAAATTTACCTCCTGCTACCCATATGGTCAGAACAACACAACATTCATTAACCGATACAAAATCAAAATATAAATAAGTCAGCCCTGAATTGAGTTAAAAACTATGAATGAAAAGCAAAATAAATGAAAGAGAAACATATCAATAGCTAGTATCCATGTAGGATATGATTTGTTGGAAGTCACAAGAACACTAACCTCTGAGAGACAAGCCTCTGCAGTATTTCTCCAACCTATCAGGCTAATGAATCAATCACTTTCTCATTTTATTCATTCACTCACAATGGCAAAGGGCTCATTCACTCAAAGGAGGAGGAATTTATTCTCTTTTTTCTGCAGTAAATTTTACTTAAAAGAACTTGAGGATGGTCTTTTGTCCACCTTTTAAAAGACATAAAATCTGTTAAAACACTTGACTTCCATCAACCACACCACATCCAACTAAAGAGTTTATTGCCACATTAGTTTTACATGATCCACCTCCAAGGGTTCCTACAACTAATTTCTTCACTCTGTTCTTTCTTTCTCTTCTCTTTTTCAATTTCTTTCTTGTCAATCAAGGATAAACCAATAGTCCAAGTTTCATTACAATCGCCAAAAGCTTATAATCTAAAAAGAATTTCTAATGTTGTTCAAAACCAAATGTAAAACTACTCCCAACACTCAGCACTCTAAAGCTCATATTCTTTAATTATCTTTCCTTCTTCATTGAACATTTCTTGAAAATCTCAAGGTACATAAGGTACATGAGCAGGTGGTTTATATTTTTCTTGCTGGGTGTAACCCCAGTTTCTCTTCCATTTTGAGCTAAAAGTTTACACTCAATAGGAGTCCTGGTGGGTTCGAACCACCATATACTGGGTGTAACCCCAGTTGCTCTTCCATTTTGAGCTAAAGACTCATCTACCTCCATAAAAAACAGTAAAAAATTACTCACTGAAGAATGCTTGAACATGATAAAATATGCATCATGATGCTCCTAGAACTCAATAAATCTTGGCACGGTCCTTTAATTATTATCCAAAAGATATGGGGGGGGATTGCAACAACTCAAAAACATCCTCTTCTAAGTTATGTAATGATAATAACAATAATACTAATAACAGACAGCGTAATTGCTCTGTCAAGCTAACAATCAATAACTTTGAACAATTAATAAGCGTTTAGAACACTTATCGGGCAACAATGAAGAATAAATTATTCAAGAGGGAGACTATATGGTTTGATTTTAGAAGAAGTGCAAGCCGTTGCTGCCATAGTTACAGCATAATGTAAATAAGTTATTCAAGACCTAAAAAACCCTATTTCCTGGAAATTATGACACTCTAAGGCTGCAATGGCTTTATCCATTATCACTGGACTGGTATTTAAGATCATATTAACTCCACTAACACAACCATAGTTGTTGAAACTGAACCAATTCCAGCAAATGACAAATTATATTGATCACCTCTCAGGCTCTCAATGAAATATGAAAAATCATTTTTTCCCCATTTTGTGTAACAAAGCTTCATAATGAAATGGCAAAAATTAGTATCTATTTAGCTCTAAGGGATAATGAAACCCCATTCCATAACGCAAATATATGAATCATAAAAACGAAAAAGAAAAATAGCGGAATTATAAAGACAAGCTTAGAATATGCAGCAGTGCTTAGGGTAACCGTTTCATCAAGGATTTCAGTATCGGTATCGGGTATCGTATCGGGCAGGCGATTTTAAGAGACGTATCGTATCGTATCAGAGATTCGTATCGATCGGTGCAGAAACGCATGAAAATGATAAAAAAACACATGAAAATACACTTTTGGACACAAAAAACAATATAAACAAGCAATTTGTGTCATATATCATGCATATATACTAAGAATTGGGAATAATCAATAACCAGACAAGTGCGGAGCTTTGAAATTGTTATGAAAGATTAAACTAACATAGAAATTGCATCATTTTCATGTATTTACTACCTAGCAAAGTTGCCCTAAACAATATTTAAACATTTTTATATTTTCTACAACTAGTTACACATTATTTAATTTTTCAAATAATGAAAAAAAAATGACATAATGTACTACATATATGAATCTAACTCTTCTCTTCTATTTCAACCAATTACACATTTTATCAAACTATAATGAAAGAGTATAGATGGAAAAATCATGATTTTTGACATTTTTTTAAGTATTTTATAAATTCAGAAAATACCCAAAAAATTAAAAAAAAATACAGATTTTAGGGTAAATGTATAATCTTGTATTCTTGTTGGGATGTCATAGATCTATACATAATGTACTACATATACTATATACATTAGCATTTGTTTTAAATTTAAGAAGAAAATAAATAAAAAAATCATTTTAAAGAAGGAATTTTCGGTTTTGGGAAAAAAATGCCAAAGAAACATGGATTTGAAGTCAAATCTTTGTAAATGTATACAAAGAATGCAATTTCTTTGTTAGTTTAACATATTCCCTTTGATTCATACCAAAAAGCATACCAAAAATCAAAGATTTAAGCAAAAGAATCAATTTTTTTCCAAAAAACTTACCTTTCCCTTCAAGAACAGCTTTTGATTTCAAATGTGGGCTGTTAGATGCACCAAATGATGTGATTTCACCAGCTTTAGGGTCGTTTTTGGCAAAGGATTGAAAGCCCTCAACAAATCTTACCCAAAAACCAAGTTTAAATGTGCTTTTTGCAGGGTTTCTCAAAGCTGGAAAGAGGTTTTTCCGCTGACTGCTCAAAGTTCGACTTCTACGGTTTCGAAATGAAATGGACATGTGGGTTTTAAGTAACGATACGTATCGAGCGTATCGAGTCGTCTCGATATGTATCGACAATCGATACATATCGAGATGACTCGACACGTCTCGATCACGTATCGTTTTTAAATATAATAAAATAACATTTTTAAAAACTCTCGTGTATCGATACGTATCGATCGTATTGTATCGTATTGGTACGTCTCGGTCGATACGTCTCGATACAGTCAAGACATTTGCATTTTTGAAAAAAAAAAGATACGTCTTGGCCTGTATCGTATCGACCACGACCGATACCAAGACGTATCGGCCGAGAAGATATGATACGGTCCGAGACTTAAATCCTTGCGTTTCATTATCCAAAAGGAAAGACAAGCTTATGCAGCAAATGGGATAATAGAGAACCTCACCTTCAATTAGGTATTAGGTCTTCTCTCGAAACAAACGAAGCCTTAACGTGGGTAGAAATCCTCGGAGCTTACCAACGTCGAAGAAGGTGACAATGTGTGTACCGCAGAGGATCGTGGGAGCAAGCAGATGCGGTAGGTATGAACGAAGACGACAATGGAGGTTCACCGCCGTAGAGATTGAGTTCGATTTACCTCCCATGGATTTCAAAAAGCCTAGTTGATTATGTAAATATCAGGAAGTAATGACCCAGGTGTGCTTCATCCTTTCAGCCACTGGATCAACCTCAGTAGGCGTGGAACATTCTCTTGCGCGCCGAAGATGTCCGGCAACCTGCGCCATAGAGGAGCCAAATC
>NW_025317504.1:0-73221 GCF_018873765.1 Telopea speciosissima
GTATCAATTCGATGGTCACGACCCTCAACATTGCATCCACACGTCTAATAAGAGATAAGGACACTTTTTAGAGAATTCCAAACCCAAAAAAGTATAAAAAAGCCCCTAAATGACCCCAAACGACCCACCCGATATGGTTTAAAGAAAAAATAAACATATGTCGAAATAGGCATCGATTCGAAGGTCACGACCCTCAACAACGCATCCACACGTCTAATTAGAGATAAGGACAAATTTTAGAAAATCCCAAACCAAAAAATGTTAAGAAATGCCCCTAATAACCCCAAACGACCCACTCGGTCTAGTTTAAACCGAAAATGAACATATGCCAAAATAGGTATCGATTCGAAGGTCACAGCCCTCAACATCATATCCACATGTCTAATAAGAGATAATGACACTTTTTAGAAAATACAAAACCCTAAAGAGTACAACAATGCCCCCAAATAACCCTAGTCGACCCACCCAGTCTGCTTTAAATAAAAAATGAAGATATGACAAAATAGGTATCGATTCGAAGGTAACGACCCCCAACATCGGATCCACCCTTCTAATAGGAGATACGGACACTTTTTAGAAAATGCCAAACCCAAAAAAGTATAGAAATGCCCCCAAATAACCCTGAACAACCCACCTGGTCTGGTTTAAACAGAAAATGAACATATGTCAAAATAGGCATCGATTCGAAGGTCACGAACCTCAACATCACATCCACACATTTAATAAGAGATAAGGACACTTTTAAGAAAATCCCAAGCCCAAAAAAGTACAGAAATGCCCCCAAATAAGCCCACACGACCCACCCGGACTAGTTTATACCGAAAAGGAGCATAGGCCGAAATAGGTATCGATTCGAAGGTCACGACCCTCAATATCGCATCCACACGTCTAATAAGAGAAAAGGACAATTTTTAGAAAATACCAAACCCTAAAAAGTACATAAATGCCCCCAAATTACCCTAAACGACCCACACGGTCTTTTTTAAATCGAAAATGAGCATATGTCGAAATAGGTATCGATTCGAAGGTCACGACCTTCAACATCGCATCCACACGACTAATAAGAGATAAGGACACTTTTTAGAATATACCAAGCCAAAAAAAGTATAGAAATGCCTTCAAATAACTCCAAACGACCCACCCGGTCAGGTTTAAACCGAAAATGAACCTACACCGAAATTGGTATTGATTCGAAGGTCACGACCCTCGATATCGCCTCCGCACGTCTAATAAGAGATAAGGACACTTTTTAGAGAATCCCAAACCCAAAAAAGTACAGAAATGCCCCCAAAAAACCCCAAACGCCACCCGGTCTGGTTTGAACCAAAAATGAACATACGTCGAAATAGGTATCGATTCGAAGGTGATGACCCTCAACATCGCATCCACATGTCTAATAAGAGATAAGGACACTTTTTAGAGAATCCCAAACCCAAAAAAGTACAGAAATGCCCCCAAATAGCCCCAAACGCCACCCGGTCTGGTTTAAACCAAAAATGAACATACGCCAAAATAGGTATCGATTCGAAGGTCACGACCCTCAACATCGCATCCACACGTCTTATAAGCGATAAGGACACTTTTTAGAAAATCCCCAACCCAAAAAAGTACTGAAATGCCCCCAAATAACCCCGAACGACCTACCCAGTTTGGTTTAAACCGCAAATGAACATATGTCAAAGTAGGTATCGATTCGAAGGTCACAACCCTAACATCGCAACCACACGTCTAATAGGACATAAGAAAACTTTTTCAAAAATACCAAGCCCAAAAAAGTACAGAAATGCCTCCAAATAACCCCAAACGACCCATCTGGTTCTGTTTAAACTAAAAATGAACATATGCCAAAATAGGTATCGATTCGAAGGTCACGACCCTCAACATCGCATACACTCGTCTAGTAAGAGATAAGGACACTTTTTAGAAAATCCCAAACCCTAAAAAAAGTACAGAAATGCCCCCAAATAACTCCAAATAACCCACCCGGTCTGGTTCAGACCGAAAATGAATATATGTCAAAATACGTATCGATTCGAAGGCCATGACCCCTAACATCGCATTCACACATCTAATAAGAGAGAAGGACACTTTTTAGAAAATCCCAAGCCCAAAAAAGTACAGAAATGCCCCCAAATAACCCCAAACGACCCACCAGGTCTGGTTTAAACAAAAAATGAACATATGTCGAAATAGGTATCAATTCGAAGGTCACAACCCTCAACATCGCATCCACACTTCTAATAAGAGATAAGGACACTTTCTAGAAAATACCAAGCCCAAAAATGTACAGAAATGCCTCCAAATAACCCCAACCGACCCACCCGGTTCTTTTTTAACTGAAAATGAACATATGCCGAAATAGGTATCGATTCAAAGGTCACGACCCTCAACATCGCCTCCACACGTCTAATAAGAGATAAGGATACTTTTTAGAAAATCCCAAACCCAAAAAAGTACAGAAATACCCCCAAAAAACTCCAAACGACCCACCCGATCTGGTTGGGATCGAAAATGAACATATGTCAAAATACGTATCGATTCGAAGGCCACGACCCATAACATCGCATTCACACATCTAATAAGAGATAAGGACACTTTTTAGAAAATCCCAAGCCATAAAAAGTATAAAAATGCCCCAAATAACCCCAAACGACCCACCTGGTCTGGTTTAAACAAAAAATGAACATATGTCGAAATAGGTATCAATTCAGAGGTCACAACCCTCAACATCACATCCACACTTCTAATAAGAGATAAGGATACTTTTTAGAGAATTCCAAACCCAAAAAAGTATAGAAATGCCCCATAATAACCCCAAACGACCCACCCGGTATGATTTAAAGCGAAAATGAACATATGTCAAAATGAATATCGATTCGAAGGTCACGACCCTCAACATCGCATCCACACGTCCAATTAGAGATAAGGACACTTTTTAGAAAATCCCAAACCCAAAAATGTGCAAAAATGCCCCTACTAACCCCAAACGACCCACTCGGTTTGGATTAAATCGAAAATGAACATATGGCGAAATAGGTATCGATTCCAAGGTCACGACCCTCAACATCGTATCCACACGTCTAATAAGAGATAAGGACAGTTTTTAGAAAATACCAAACCCTAAAAAGTATAAAAATGCCCCCAAATAACCCCAGTCGACCCAGCCACTCTGCTTTAAATAAAAAATGAACGTATGACGAAATAGGTATCGATTCGAAGGTAACGACCCCCAACATCGCATCCACCCATCTAATAAGAGATAAGAATACTTTTTAAGGAATCCCAAAACCAAAAAGTACAAAAATGTCCCCAAATAACCCCAAACGACCCACCCGGTCTGGTTTGAACCGAAAATGAACATATGTCGAAATAGGCATTGATTCGTAGGTCACGACCCTCAACATCGCATCCAGATGTCTAATAGGAGATACAGACATTTTTTAGAAAATACCAAACCCAAAAAAGTACAAAAATGCCCCCAAATAACCCCGAATGACCCACCCGGTCAAGTTTAAATAGAAAATGAACATATGTCCAAATAGGTATCGATTCGAAGGTCACGACCCTCAACATCGCATCCACATGTTTAATAAGAGATAAGGACACTTTTAAGAAAATCCCAAGCCCAAAAAAGTAGAGAAATGCCCTGGCCATGACTCTCAACATCGCATCCACAAGTCTAATAAGAGATAAGTGCACTTTTTAGAAAATACCAAACCCATAAAAGTACAGAAATGCCCGTAAATAACCCCAAACGACCCGCCTGGTCTGGTTTAAACCGAAAATGAACTTATGCCGAAATAGGTATCGATTCGTAGGCCACGATCCTCAACATCGCAACCACACGTCTAATAAGAGATAAAGACACTTTTTAGAAAATACCAAACCCAATAAAGTACAGAAATGCTCCCATATAACTCCAAACGACCCACCCGGTCTGGTTTAAACCGAAAATGAACATATGCCGAAATAGGTATCGATTGCAGGTCACAACCCACAACATCGCATCCACAAGTCTAAAAAGAGATAAGGACACTTTTTAGAAAATAACAAACCCTAAAAAGTAAAAAATTGCCCCCAAATAAACCCAAACGTCCCACCCGGTCTGGTTTAAATCGAAAAGGAACATATGTCAAAATAGGTACCGATTGGAAGGTCACGACCTTCAACATCGCATCCACACGTCTAATAAGAGATAAGGACACTTTTTAGAAAATACCAAGCCCAAAAAAGTACAGAAATGCCTCCAAATAACCCCAAATGACCCACCCGGTCTGGTTTAAACCTAAAATGAACCTATACCGAAATAGGTATCGATTCGAAAGTCACGACCCTCGACATCGCATCCACACGTCTAATAAGAGATAAGGACACTTTTTCGAGAATCCCAAACCATAAAAAGTAAAGAAATGCCCCCAAATAACCCCAAACGCCACCTGGTCTGGTTTAAACCGAAAATGAACATACGCCGAAATAGGTATCGATTCGAAGGTCACGACCCGCAACATCGCATCTACACGTCTAATAAGAGATAAGGGCACTTTTTAGAGAATCCCAAACCCAAAAAAGTACAGAAATGCCCCCAAATAACCCCAAACGCAATCCAGTCTGGTTTAAACTGACAATGAACATACACCGAAATAGGTATCGATTCGATGGTCACGACCCTCAACATCGCATCCACACATCTAATAAGAGATAAGGACACTTTTTAGAAAATCCCAAGCCATAAAAAGTACAAAAATGCCCCAAATAACCCCAAACGACCCACCTGGTCTGGTTTAAACAAAAAATGAACATATGTCGAAATAGGTATCAATTCGAAGGTCACAACCCTCAACATCACATCCACACTTCTAATAAGAGATAAGGATACTTTTTAGAGAATTCCAAACCCAAAAAAGTACTGAAATGCCCCATAATAACCCCAAACGACCCACCCGGTATGGTTTAAATCGAAAATGAACATATGTCAAAATGGATATCGATTCGAAGGTCACGACCCTCAACATCGCATCTACACGTCCAATTAGAGATCAGGACACTTTTTAGAAAATCCCAAACCCAAAAATGTGCAAAAATGCCCCTAATAACCCCAAACGACCCACTCGGTTTGGATTAAATTGAAAATGAACATATGGTGAAATAGGTATCGATTCCAAGGTCACGACCCTCAACATCGTATCCACACGTCTAATAAGAGATAAGGACAGTTTTTAGAAAATACCAAACCCTAAAAAGTATAAAAATGCCCCCAAATAACCCCAGTCGACCCAGCCACTCTGCTTTAAATCGAAAATGAACGTATGAAGAAATAGGTATCGATTCGAAGGTAACGACCCCTAACATCGCATCCACCCATCTAATAAGAGATAAGAATACTTTTTAAGGAATCCCAAAACCAAAAAGTACAAAAATGTCCCCAAATAACCCCAAACGACCCACCCGGTCTGGTTTGAACCGAAAATGAACATATGCCGAAATAGGCATTGATTCGTAGGTCACGACCCTCAACATCGCATCCAGATGTCTAATAGGAGATACAGACACTTTTTAGAAAATACCAAACCCAAAAAAGTATAAAAATGCCCCCAAATAACCCCGAATGACCCACCCGGTCAAGTTTAAATAGAAAATGAACATATGTCCAAATAGGTATCGATTCGAAGGTCACGACCCTCAACATCGTATCCACATGTTTAATAAGAGATAAGGACACTTTTAAGAAAATCTCAAGCCCAAAAAAGTAGAGAAATGCCCTGGTCATGACTCTCAACATCGCATCCACAAGTCTAATAAGAGATAAGTGCACTTTTTAGAAAATACCAAACCCATAAAAGTACAGAAATGCCCGTAAAGAACCCCAAACGACCCACCTGGTCTGGTTTAAACCGAAAATGAACTTATGCCGAAATAGGTATCGATTCGTAGGTCACGATCCTCAACATCGCAACCACACGTCTAATAAGAGATAAAGACACTTTTTAGAAAATATCAAACCCAATAAAGTACAGAAATGCCCCCAAATAACTCCAAACGACCCACCCGATCTGGTTAAAACCAAAAATGAACATATGCCGAAATAGGTGTCGATTGCAGGTCACAACCAACAACATCGCATCCACAAGTCTAATAAGAGATAAGGACACTTTTTAGAAAATAACAAACCCTAAAAAGTAAAAAATTGCACCCAAATAAACCCAAACGTCCCACCCGGTCTGGTTTAAATCGAAAATGAACATATGTCAAAATAGGTACCGATTTGAAGGTCACGACCTTCAACATCGTATCCACATGTCTAATAAGAGATAAGGACACTTTTTAAAAAATACCAAGCCCAAAAAAGAACAGAAATGCCTCCAAATAACCCCAAATGACCCACCCGGTCTGGTTTAAACCTAAAATGAACCTATACCAAAATAGGTATCGATTCGAAAGTCTCGACCCTCGACATCGCATCCACACGTCTAATAAGAGATAAGGACACTTTTTCGAGAACCCCAAACCATAAAAAGTAAAGAAATGCCCCCAAATAACCCCAAATGCCACCTGGTCTGGTTTAAACCGAAAATGAACATACGCCGAAATAGGTATCGATTCGAAGGTCACGACCAGCAACATCGCATCTACACTCCCCCCTCGCTTCAAACGATCTCCTGTCATGTATTGTCTCTCTCTTTCCGCCCTATTTCACGATGGAATGGAATCGTCCTATCTCCACTAGCGCAACAGTGAATTCATTGATCCGATTTCATGCCTAGTTTCATGCCATACATATTAGTCCAACGGAGAAAGTCAACCGATTGAGAGAGGCTAGCTTTCGTGGTTACATACTTTAATCCCTAACCTATTTAAGATCGCGGGAGGATCGAACTCCCCTTCCCTTCAGTCCTCTCCGTGCTTATCTCATCGGACTCAAAAAGAATAGGATCGAAGGCCTTCCGATGAATAGATGCGACCTATCATATATGTTTTTCTATGTCATCAAAGCGAGAGTTCATCCGGACTTCTACCTTGATTCCCATTCTCCAGGCTACATGGATAGCCGGATGCAAGCAAAGTCTAATAAGAGATAAGGGCACTTTTTAGAGAATCCCAAACCCAAAAAAGTACAGAAATGCCCCCAAATAACCCCAAACGTAACCCAGTCTGGTTTAAACCGACAATGAACATACACCGAAATAGGTATCGATTCGATGGTCACGACCCTCAATATCGCATCCACACATCTAATAAGAGATAAGGACACTTTTTAGAAAATCCCGAGCCCAAAAAAGTATAGAAATGCCTCAAATAACCCCAAACCACCCACCTGGTCTGGTTTAAACCGAAAATGAACATATGTCGAAATAGGTATCAATTCGATGGTCACGACCCTCAACATCGCATCCACACGTCTAATAAGAAATAAGGACACTTTTTAGAAAATACCAAGCCCAAAAAAGTACAAAAACTGCCCCCAAATAACCCCAAACGACCCACCCAGTCTGGTTTAAACTGAGAATGAATATATGCCAAAATAGGTATCGATTCGAAGGTCACGGGCCTCAACATCGCATCCACACGTCTAATAAGAGATAAGGACACTTTTTAGAGAATCTCATACCCAAAAAAGTACTAAAATGCCCCCGAATAACACCAAACGCCACCCGGTCTGGTTTAAAGCAAAAATGAACATACGCCAAAATAGGTGCCAATTCGAAGGTCACGACCCTCTACATCGCCTCCACAAGTCTAATAAGAGGTAAGGACACTTTTTAGAGAATTCCAAACCCAAAAAAGTATAGAAATGGCCCCAAATAACCCCAAATGCCACCCGGTCCGATTTAAACCAAAAATGAACATACGCCGAAATAGGTATCGATACAAAAGTCACGACCCTCAACATCGCATCCACACGTATAATAAATGATAAGGACACATTTTAAAAAATACCTAACCCAAAAAAGTATTGAAATGCCCCCAAATAACCCCAAATGACCTACCCGGTCTGGTTTAAACTGAAAATGAACATATGTCGAAATAGGCTTGGATTCGAAGGTTACGACCCTCAACATCGCATCCACACATCGAATAAGAGATAAGGACACTAATTAGAAAATACAAAACCCAAAAAAGTACGAAAATGCCCCCAAATAACCCCAAACGACCTACCAGGTTTGGTTTAAACTGAAAATGAACATATGCCAAAATAGGTATTGATTCGAAGGTCATGACCTTTAACATCGCATCCACATGTCTAATTAGAGATAAGGATAATTTTTAGAAAATCCCAAACCCAAAAAAGTATAGAAATGCCCCCAAATAACTCGACACGACACACCCGGTTTGGTTCGGACCAGAAACGAACATATGTCAAAATACGTATCAATTCGAAGGTCACGACCCTCAACATCGCATCCACATGTCTAATAAGAGATAAGGGAACTTTTTAGAGAATCCCAAACCAAAAAAAGTACAAAAATTCCCCCAAATAACCCCAAACGCCACCTGGTCTGGTTTAAACAAAAAATGAACATACGCCCAAATAGGTATCATTTTGAAGGTCATGACCGTCAACATCGCATCCACACGTCTAATAAGATATAAGGACACTTTTTAGAAAATACGAAACCCAAAAAAGTACAAAAATGCCCCCAAATAAACCCAAACGACCCACCCGATTTGGCTTAAATAAAAAATGAACATATTTCGAAATAGGTATCGATTCGAAGGTCACGACCCTCAACATCGCATCCACACATCTAACAAGGGAAAAGACACTTTTTAGAAAACCCCAAACCAAAAAAAGTGCAAAAATTCTCCCAAATAACTCCAAACGACACACCCGGTCTGGTTCGGACCGAAAATGAAAATATATCGAAATACGTATCAATTCGAAGGTCATGACCCTTAACATCGCATCCACACGTCTAATAAGAGATAAGGACACTTTTTAGAAAATCCCAAGCCCCAAAAAGTACAAAAATGCCCCCAAATAACCCCGAACGAATCACCTGGTTTGGTTTAAATCGAAAATGAACATATGTCGAAATAGGTATCGATTCGAAGGACACGACCCTTAACATCGCATCCACACGTCTAATAAGAGATAAGGACGCTTTTCAGAAAATACCAAACCCAAAAAAAGTATAGAAATCCCCCCAAATAACCCCAAACGACCCAACCGGTCTGGTTTAAAGAAAAAATTAACTTAGGTCGAAATAGGTATCGATTCCAAGGTCACGACGCTCAACATCGCATCCACACGTCTAATAAGAGATAAGGACACTTTTTAGAAAATCCCAAACCCAAAAAAGTACAGAAATGCGACCAAATAACCCCAAATGACCCACTCGGTCTGGTTAAAACCGAAAATGAACATATGTCGAAATAGGTATCGATTCAAAGGTTACGCATGACCCTCAACATCGTATCCACATGTCCAATAAAAGATAAGGACACGTTTTAGAAACTCCCAAGCCCAGAAAAGTACATAAATGCCCCCAAATAACCAAAAAGACCCATGCGGTTTGATTTAAATCGAAAATGAACATATGCCAAAATAGGTATCGATTCGAAGGCCAAGACCCTCAAAATCACATCCACACGTCTAAAAAGAGATAAGGACACTTCTAAGAAAATACGAAACCCAAAAAAGTACAGAAATGCCCCCAAATAACCCCAACAACCAACCCGCTATGGTTTAAACCAAAAATGAACATATCCCGTAATAGGTATCGATTCGAAGGTCACGACCCTCAACATCATATCCACAAGTCTAATAAGAGATAAGGACACTTTTTAGAAAATGCCAAACCCATAAAAGTACAGAAATGCCCGTAAATAACCCCAAAAGACCCACCTGGTCTGGTTTTAAATAAAAAATGAACTTATGCCAAAATAGGTATCGATTCGTAGGTCACGATCCTCAACATCGCATCCACATGTCTAATAAGAGATAAAGACACTTTTTAGAAAATATCAAACCCAATAAAGTACAGAAATGCCCCCAAATAACTCCAAACGACCCACCCGGTCTGGTTTAAACCGAAAATGAACATATGCCGAAATAGGTATCGATTTGCAGGTCACAACCCACAACATCGCATCCACAAGTCTAATAAGAGATAAGGACACTTTTTAGAAAATAACAAACCATAAAAAGTAAAGAAATGCTTCCAAATAACCCTAAACGACCCACCCGGTTTGGTTTAAACAAAAAATGAACATATGTCGAAATTGGTATCAATTCAAAGGTCACGACCCTCAACATCGCATCCACACATCTAATTAGAGATAAGGACACTTTTTAGAAAATACCAAGCCCAAAAAAGTGCAGAAATGCCCCCAAATAACTCCAAACGACCCACCTGGTCTAGTTCGGACCGAAAATGAACATTTGTTGAAATACGTATCGATTCGAAGGTCACGACCCTTAACATCGCATCCACATGTCTAATAAGAGATAATGACACTTTTTAGAAAATCCTGAGCCCAAAAAAGTACAGAAATGCCCCCAAATAACCCCAAACGACCCACCTGGTCTGGTTTAAACTGAAAATGAATATATGTCGAAAAAGGTATCAATTAGAAGGTCACGACCATCAACATCGCATCCACATGTCTAATAAGAGATAAGGACACTTTTTGGAAAATACCAAGCCCAAAAAAGTACAAAAATGCCCACATTTAAACCCCAAACGACCCACACAGTCTGGTTTAAATCGAAAATGAACATATGCTGAAATAGGTATCGATTCGAAGGTCACAGCCCTCAACATCGTATCCACACGTCTAATAAGAGATAAGGACACTGTTTACAGAATCTAAAACCCAAAAAAATACAAAAATGGCCCCGAATAACACCAAACGCCACCCTGTCTGGTTTAAACCAAAAATGAACATACGCCGAAATAGGTATCTATTTGAGTTAAAATAAAACCGCAAAGTGTACGGGTCAATCGTAGCTACGGGTCGAACACGAGGAGATATACGCCACTCTATGTAACTAACTTAAAAGTAATGCAAAGTGAACCAAATTAAAGTGTTAAATTAAACTAATTAAACTAACGAAAATCAATGCATCCTAACTCATAAACATCTAACAAAATTAAGAGATTAAAACGACATCCTAACACATGAGCATCTAACCTATCAAACTAAAGCGAATTGAAGGGAATAAAAATGCAGCCACACATACTAACCACATAAAAAGAAATAAGAGAATAAAAATGCATCCATAAACCACAACCATATAAAATTAAAATAAAAGAAATAGAGGGGGAAGAAGAAGAAGATAGAGAGAGATAGAGGAGATGGAGAATGAGATTGAGAGTTTAGATAGTAAAACCTGGATGTGCTTGCATGAATGTAATTGAAAAGCTTGAATACTTGCATAAACTTACCATGGCCTCCTCTTCTAAATCTTCAAGTCTTGTCATCAACTTAAGAACTTAGACTAGAAGGCTTAAAACCTAAACTAGAATTAAGAAATTACAACCCAATTGAAGACTTAAATTGAAATTAAAGCATAAACTAAACCTATTATAACCATTAACTAAAAACCATAAAAGCAAACTAGAACTTAGAAAAATCAAAAATCACAAATTAGAAGGAGAAGAAGAAAAGAAATTTCACTAAGTGAATGAACAATTTTTACAAGAGAGATAGGGGGTATTTATAGGTAGAAGAGAGGAGAACAGAGAAGATGGAAGTGTAGGAGAAATATTCCCTAAGAAAAGAGAATATTCTCTTCTCTTTCCTCTTTTACAATGCCTTGAATCCTAAAAAAAAGGAAAAAAAATAGAAAGAAGAAGAAGAGAAGATTGTTTACATAGACCTTCTATTTCTAGAAAAGTAAACTTTCGATTCTAACAAGTGCTTCCTTTTTTTTGTAGATATCTTCTCCAAGCAATAAAATCAAAGCATCTTTGATTTTTCAACCTTCCATAGATGAGAAAATATAAATCTATCCCAAGTAGAATTCCAGAAGTGCCCTTGAGAAGTTGGAGGAGAGAGAGAGTAAGGGTGATGACTAGGATTCCTTCAAGAATAAATAAAATATTCATTCTATCCTTCAAAAAACGTAGAGTATGGGATGCTTATATAGGCTTCACCATTGTGTTTCTTGCGAAAAATCACCCAAAATAGACCCAAATTTCGTCCAATTCGGAGTTAGGGAACCCAAGATATCTCAAGTTGAAGTTGGACTGTCCAGAGCCTTCCAAATGGAATCTTTCGGGTACAGTAAAGTAACTTCTAATAATTGCGTTAAGGCCCCTGGAATCTGAACTTCTACTTCACTTTGTCCCCATCCAACTGTCAATAATTATAAATAAACCCCTACAGACCATTTTTGCGTGGCGTTACGAAAACGACCATACCTGCTTCGTTTCAACTCGGAATCAAGTGCCGTTTGAACCATTGCGAAGCTGACTCGATGGGCTATGCATCTATACTATTAACACTTCTAGAAAGCTTATAAACATCTCCTTAGCATTATCTCCTCCATTTTCACAATAATTCACCTAAACCCTGAAATGCACAAGAAAGCACCGAGTAACTCTGTCCAATGTGATAAAATGTATGCTTTATGCCCACACTTGAACATTACTTGTCCTCAAGTAAAGCAAAAGATAAATTAACTTAGAATGCAAAAAAAAATCCTAACTCACTTTCGTAGGAATCACGGTTGCACTTAGCATGTGCAACAAGCCTTTCAACCCCTAGGTTATCCCTAGTGGACGAGTTGTGTCTCGTGGGTGTTTGCAGTGAATATACACCCAAAATTCAATAAATCAAAAAGAATGATGTAAATTTTTCTCATGACATAAGTAAGATAGGGCACATAATCTTAAAGAAATACTCAACTAAAGATTAAGGAGCCAAAGGTTCCCCTACACTTGAATTTTATTACCCCACATCAATTCAAGTAACAAGCATGCATCAAGGTCAAGAGATCTCCTCATATTTTCTGAACACTACTCACCTTCAAGTAAACCACTCATAGTACTGATGGAACCAAAGACTTAGGCATTGAGTATTTTTTACCATACTTTCTTTTCCAAGCATTAAGGCAAAAGCTTTTTTTTTTTTTCCTCAACAACAAACTCTTTTTCTACTCTACTACTGTTCTCTGAATGACATGGTGGAGCATACACCAGACACCCAAATATTTGGTAGCTTTGCTTTTTGCATGTATCCATAAGACATTGAGACATTGATGCAAGAGTTTTTTTTTTTTTTTTTTGAGTTTCCTTCCAAGGAATTCCGATCAAGTCACCCTGCTTCATGAGGCACAGTGCCCTGTCTAGTCCCAAGGAATTCTACTTGTCTTTCTGTTTCTCTCTTCTTTTTTTTTTTTCATTCACTTTCACTTTCATGCCTTGCCACAAACAAATTGGTCTCAACTACTAGCCAAAAGATCAAAGGGGTCCATAAACACATAGAGGAATCTAACCATCACATGAAGTAGCACTCATATTTTCAAACTCAATTCCCATCACTGGATACAAACCAACTACCATCCTTGAAAAGCGATTTTTTTATTATTTCGCATGCTAGGGCACCTAATTCCCTCTCACTCTCGCTTTGCAAATTTAAGCGACTTATGCACATAACCAATAACTATCGCCACAATCAAAATTCACAATTAAAGTCCAACACATCCCCCCACACTTAATTCATGCAGTGTCCTCAATGCATGCAGAAAAGAAAGAATAAGGACAAGGGAGGGGATACTTGGATTGAGGACTTCAACTGGAGTAGGCATCTCTATGTACGGCTTCAACCTTTGGCCATTGACCTTGAAAATAGCTCCTGTAATTGGATTGAGGACTTCAACAGCCTCATGAGGATAAGCTTTTTGAACAATATAGGGGCCATCCCATCTAGAATGCAGCTTACCTGAAAAGATATGCAAACGAGAATTGTACAACAAAACTTTCTGGCCTACCTCAAAAGATTTTCCCAAAATGTGCCTATCATGGAAAGCCTTGGTTTTTTCCTTGTAAATCCGGGCATTCTCATATGCCTCATTCCTAAGCTCTTCCAACTCAGATAGTTGGAGTTTCCTATGGGCACTTGCAGTGGATAGGTCAAAGTTAAGTTTCTTGATAGCCCAAAAGGCCTTGTGCTCAATCTCTACAGGTAAGTGACATGCCTTTTCATACACCAGACGGTACAGAGATTGACCAAGATGGGTCTTGAAGGCTGTCCTATGGGCCCACAACGCATCTACCAACCGGTTAGACCAATCCTTGCGGTTTGGGTTGATGATTTTCTCAAGAATTTACTTGATCTGCCTATTTGAAACCTCAACCTGGTCACTGGTCTGGGGATGGTAGGGTGTGGTCAACTTATGAATGACACCATACTTTCTTATGAGGGCCTCAAAAGGTCGATTATAAAAATGCTTGCCCCGATCACTAATGATAGCCCGGGGAGTACCAAAACGGGAGAAGATGTTCTCCTTCAAAAATTTCACAACCACCTTGTGGTCATTGGTCTTACAAGCAACTGCCTCAATCCATTTGGACATATAGTCCACAGCAAGTAATATGTATAGGTTACGAAAAGAGTTAGGGAAAGACCCATGAAATCAATACCCCATACATCAAATACCTCAACCACAAGAATTGGGTTGAGGGGCATCATATTTCTCTTAGTAAGACGTCCTAAGAATTGGCATGAAGAAATGCCTTGCAATAAGTAAAAGCGTCTTTAAATAGACTAGGCCAATAAAATCCACACTGTAAAACCTTGGCCGCAGTCTTATTAGGCCCAAAATGGCCTCCACAAGCCTGATCATGGCAAAAAGATAAGACAAATTGTTGCTCATGATCAGGAACACATCTCCGGATTACCTGATCCGGACAAGTCTTAAAAAGATAAGGATCATCCCAAAAGAAATATTTAACCTGCGAAAAGAAAAGATTCTTATCTTGGGTGGACCAATGTGCAGGTGTCACACCCGTAATCAGATAATTAACAATGTCAGCAAACCAAGGTTCACTAGACACTGCCATCAGATACTCATCAAGAAAGTCTCATTCACTGGAGAGTCGACAGTCAAAGAATTAGGCAGCCGGGATAGATGGTCTGCAACCAAATTTTCACACCCTTTCTTATCCCTAATTTCAAGATCAAATTCTTGCAACAAAAGGACCCACCTAATGAAGCGAGCCTTGGCATCTTTCTTCTACACAAGATATTTGATAGCTGCATGGTTAGTATAAACAATCACATGTGATCCAACCAAGTAGGGCCTAAACTTCTCTAAAGCAAACACAACAGCTAAAAATTCTTTCTCAGTGGTGGTATAATTAAGCTGTGCATCATAAAGAGTCCTACTTGCATAATAAATCACATGGGGTAATTTGTTGATTCTTTGTCCAAGAATAGCCCTTATAGCAAAATCAGAGGCATCACACATAAGATCAAATGAAACTGTCCAAATTGGAGCTTGAATAATGGGGGCTGAAGTCAACGCTCTTTTCAATTGCTCAAAACTATCATGACACTCAGAAGAGAAATCAAATAGGCAGTCCTTTGCCAAAAGAGAGGTGAGAGGTCTAGCTATCTGGCTAAAATTCTTGATGAATCTTCTATAAAAACCTGCATGGCCAAGAAAAGATCTAATGTCCTTCACACTCTTGGGTGGTGGTAAATTGGCTATAAGGTCCACCTTAGATCTATCAACCTTTATCCCTTCTTTGGACACAATGTGACCAAGAACTATGCCTTGCTTCACCATGAAGTGGCACCTCTCCCAATTCAGGACCAAGTTCTTTTCTGTGCATCTTTTAAGAACCAAAGAGAGATGATGCAAGCAATGAGAAAAGGTAGAGTCGTGAATAGTGAAATCATCCATAAACACCTCTAGGAAGTGCTCTACCATATCAGAAAAGATACTCATCATACACCTTTGGAATGTAGCAGGGGCATTGCAAAGCCCAAAAGGCATACGCCGGTAAGCAAAGATTCCATAAGGGCATGTGAAAGTGGTTTTGTGTTGGTCATCTAGAGTAATAGGGATTTGGTTATAGTCTGCATAACCATCAAGGAAACAATAATATTCATGGTCAGCTAGTCTCTCTAACATCTGATCAATAAAAGGCAAGGGGAAGTGGTCCTTCCAAGTTGCCGCATTCAATTTCCTATAGTCAATGCACACTCTCCATCCCGTTTGGATACGGGTTGGAATCAATTCATTATTGGCATTCTCAACTACAGTGACTCCTCCTTTCTTAGGCACAACCTGCACAGGACTCAAACATTGGCTATCAGAAATAGGATAAATGATGCCATGATCCAAGCATTTTAGGATCTCTTTCTTGATTGCCTCTTTCATCCAGGATTAGCCCTCCTTTGGGGTTCCCTAGAAGGTTTGGAACTCTCCATCAAATGTATATGATGTTGAACAATGGAGGGGCTAATACCTTTGATGTCAGACATGGTCCAACCTATGACTTCCTTATGGTCCTTTAGAAGCTTAATCAACTCTTCTTCTTGAATAGAAGTCAAATTAGAAGCAATAATAACAGGAAGAGTACGATCATATTCTAAGAAGGCATACTTGAGGTTGGAGGGCAATGCCTTCAACTCTAATGTGGGGGGCTCAATAATAGAGGATTTGGGAATGGAAGTGGATAGAGGTCCAAGGGGCTCCAAAGGTGGTTGGATGCTCCAGACCTCAGATAAGGGGGTATCATCAACACCCTCAAATTCTTGCATACATTCTTGAAATCCCGAATCAAAATCAATCTCAAAGAACGTATCAATATCATCAGAAAATCCTTGAAGCATATACACCTTGTCATCCATATCAGGCTGCTTGCCCAACCTAAACATATTGAAGTCAACAGAAGTATTGTCAAAAGATAATTTCATGAGACCATTTCTGTAATTGATTAAAGCATTACTGGTAGCTAGGAATGGTCTACCCAATATGATTGGGATTTGGTCCTTGAAGTTGGCAGTGGGTTGGATATCTAAAACAATAAAATCCATAGAAAAAATAAATTCTCCAACCTTCAACAGGACATCCTCAATCATTTCCTTAGGAACTTTAACTACCGATCTGCAAGTTGAAGAGTAATTTTGGTCAGTTTCAGTTCTCCCAATCCCAGTTGTTGGTAGACATGAAAGGGTAAGAGGTTCATACTTGCACCAAGGTCCAATAAGGCATGATCAATAGTGGTATGGCCTATATTGCAAGAGATGGTGGGGCTTCCAGGATCCTTATGCTTGGCTGCTACTGGCTGTGAGATTAGAGAACTAATGTTAGCAGCCAAGAATGCCTTTTTGGGCACATTGGTGGTCCGCTTTTGGGTGCATAAGTCTTTGAGGACTTTAGCATAAGAGGGGATCTGGGCAATAGCATCCAACAAGGGGATATTCACCTGAACCTATTTGAACACATCCAATATCTTCTCCACAGAAGGAGACTTCTTGCTAACCAACCTATTTGGGAAAGGGGCAGGTGGGGTATAAATTCTTTCAGGGTTGGTCTTTTTAACTTCCTCAACAGAATCCTCTTTGGTTTCCTCAACCAAATCATCTGGTATATCTTTAGGTTCATCAGACGAACCAGGAACACTAGGCACTTCAACGGCCTCATCAGAAGGGGGAGAATCAATAGGAGTATAAGATGGTAAAGACTGAGGTATACTAGCCTGTTGATACTCACGACTGCTCCTTAAAGCATATATAACATTAACCTGGCTGGAGGGCCCTTGAAGCTGTTGGCCTTGCACCGGGTTGAGTGGGGGGGGGGGGCTTGGGTACCTTGCTAAATAGGAACCTGATGCCTAGGATTTGGCTCAGGTTGGCTAGGTAACTTTTCTGTTTCCCTCTCATGTATGATGGTGACAAGCTTGGTGAGCTGTCTCTCTATATTATTTTGGCCTATCATGAGAAAGGTTATCTTGTTGTCCATCTCATTCAGTCTTGTTGCCTCTCCTATATTGGTAAACCCTGGGGGTTGCTGATAAGGTGCAAGGAGAGGAGGCTTAGCAAGATTAATAGAAGGTCCTAGATGAGGACGAGGGGGAAAGGGGTTAGGAGACATCCCTTGGTTTTGTGGTGCATAGTTGGACCTTTGGAGACCAAGATGGCCTTGATTATGAAAGTTGGATGGGCCTGCTTGGTTTCCTTGATTCCAAGAGAAATTGTGGTGATTTCTCCATCCTGGACTGTAAGTATTGCTATATGGGTTATTTTGGTAGAGAGCACTTACATTCCCAGTGTTGAAATTGCCCACTAAGGTGTTGGGGCATTCCTCCAAAATATGTCCAGGTGTTTGGCACCAACTGCATATTGACACCTGGCTGACCTGGTTAACCGGTATAGACTCTTTTAGAACTATGGACTCCAACCTTTTTATGAGGCTGTCCAGTTTGGCCTCTTTTGCTATCGTACCCTCAATAAGATACGCCTTAGTGGTTCTTTCAGTGTCTTGGGATGATTACCACTCCCTAGTCTTATCAGCCAAGTTGGTTAAGAATGTCCATGCATCATTCTCCTCAGAAAAAGAAGTAAAGCCTGCTGGACACATGGACTCCACAAGTTGCTTGGTCTGATAATCAATACCCTCATAAATAATTTGGCATAGCTGCCACAAGTTGAAACCATGGTGAGGGTATTCTAAGAGGAGGTCGTTAAATCTTTCCATGAATTTAGAAAAAGACTCATTTGGTTTCTGCCTAAACTGGAGTATGCCACTTTTGAGTTTATTAGTCTTGTAAAGAGGGAAAAATTTTCTCAAAAAGACAATGGTAAACTGATCCCATGTGGTGATGGAATTAGTAGGCAGCCCATAGAGCCACTTCTTGGCCTGGTCTTTTATGGCAAAGGGTATAAACCTAAGCCTAACTGCATCATCAGTCAGATTCTAGACCTTAATTAGAACACAAACATCCTCAAATTCCCTAAGGAAGAGATATGCATCCTTATTAGCAATCCCATGAAAATGGGGTAGCATGCTGATGAAGTTGGTCTTGAGTTCATAGTTATTCCCTGTAACAACAGGTAGACTAATGCATGTGGGCTGCGTAGCCCTAGTAGGGTAGAATGTATCCTTAAGAGTCTTGGGTTGGTCACCCATGGTTAAAGGTGGTAGAGAAGGTGGTCTTCTAATAAGACGATTACTTGAAACACGAGTCCACACCTTAGCCACCTAAACAGATATGAGGTCTCCTTTAGAAAAATTAAAGAAAAATAAAACACTTAAAAAAAACTAGAAATAAAAGGGAGCCTAAGGTAGATAGTGCATCTCTATCCCTCAAAAAGCGAAACAATGGTTCAAAAGCTGTAAGGATGCCATATAGGTTGACAGTAAGGGAACCCGTATAGTCTTCTATAGCCACCTAGGTGTGACTCCAATATGGATTCTGATGTAGAGTGGAGGTCTACTATACGTTTATGTTTCCAACACTCTCACTATGTCGCTTTCCTGATATCAAGAGTGGTCACCTCCAAAGATAAGTCACATGTCAATCCACCCAACCAAGTCAAGATGTAGCATCATAGGTAACTTAATCCTATAAGGGACACCAAAAGATAGAGGGTTGAAATATATGAAGGACTTTAGATTGGGCGCACACTATTTGAAACAGAAGAGAAACAAGAAGAGGTTTTCAAAAACTGATTTTTTTTTTCAGAAAAAGAAGAGAAAATAATAAACTAAAACACTTCGAACTACTTAAAAATCAGAAAAATAAAATGGACTATAATCTCCCCGGCAACGGCGCCAAAAACTTGATTGAGCTAAAATAAAACCGCAAGCGTACAGGTCAATTGTAGCTACGGGTTGAACACGAGGAGATATATGCCACTCTATGTAACTAACTTAAACGTAATGCAAAGTGAACCAAATTAAAGTGTTAAATTAAACTAATTAAACTAACGAAAATCAATGCATCCTAACTCATAAACATCTAACAAAATTAAGAGATTAAATCGACGTCCTAACACATGAACATCTAACCTATCAAACTAAAGCGAATTGAAGGGAATAAAAATGTAGCCACACATACTAACCACATAAAAAGAAATAAGGGAATAAAAATGCATCCATAAACCACAACCATATAAAATTAAAATAAAAGAAATAGAGGGGGAAGAAGAAGAAGATAGAGAGAGATAGAGGAGATGGAGAATGAGATTGAGAGTTTAGATAGTAAAACTTGGATGTGCTTGCATGAATGTAATTGAAAAGCTTGAATACTTTCATAAATTTACCATGGCCTCCTCTTCTAAATCTTCAAGTATTGTTATCAACTTAAGAACTTAGACTAGAAGGCTTAAAACCTAAACTAGAATTAAGAAATTACAACCCAATTGAAGACTTAAATTGAAATTAAAGCATAAACTAAACCTATTATAACCATTAACTAAAAATCATAAAAGCAAACTAGAAATTAGGAAAATCAAAAATCACAAATTAGAAGGAGAAGAAGAGAAGAAATTTCACTAAGTGAATGAACAATTTTTATAAGAGAGGTAGGGGGTATTTATAGGTGGAAGAGAGGAGAAGAGAGAAGATGGAAGTGTAGGAGAAATATTCCTTAAGAAAAAAAGAATATTCTCTTCTCTTTCCTCTTTTACAATGCCTTGAATCCTAAAAAAAAGAAAAAAAATAGAAAGAAGAAGAAGAGAAGATTGTTTACATAGACCTTCTATTTCTAGAAAAGTAAACTTCCAATTCTAACAAGTGCTTCCTTTTCTTTGTAGATATCTTTTCTAAGCAATAAAATCAAAGCATCTTTGATTTTTCAACCTTCCATAGATGAGAAAATATAAATCTATCCCAAGTAGAATTTCAGAAGTGCCATTGAGAAGTTGGAGGAGAGAGAGAGTAAGGGTGATGACTAGGATTCCTTCAAGAATAAATAAAATACCCATTCTATCCTTCAGAAAACTTGGAGCATGGGATGCTTTTATAGGCCACACCATTGTGTTCCTTGCGAAAAATCACCCAAAATAGACCCAAATTTCGTCCAATTCGGAGTTGGGGAGCCCAAGATATCTCAAGTTGAAGTTGGACTGTCCAGAGCCATCCAAATGGAATCTTTCGGGTACAGTAAAGTAACTTTTGATAATTACGTTAAGGTTCTTGGAATCCGAACTTTCGCTTCACTTTGTCCCCATCCGACTATCAATAATTATAAATAAACCCCTACAGACCATTTTCGCGCGTCGTTACGAAAACGGCCATACCTGCTTCGTTTCAACTCGGAATCAAGTGTCGTTTGAACCGTTGCGAAGCTGACTCGATGGGCTATGCATCCATACTATTAATACCTCTAGAAAGCTTATAAACATCTCCTTAGCATCATCTCCTCTATTTTCATAATAATTCACCTAAACCCTGAAAAGCACAAGAAAGCACCGAGTAACTCTGTCCAATGTGGTAAAATGTATGCTTTATACCCAAAGATTTCACACATAAATGAGCTCATCAGTATCAATTCGAAGGCCACGACCCTCAACATCGCATCCACATGTATAATAAGAGATAAGGATACTTTTTAGAGAATTCCAAACCCAAAAAAGTATAGAAATGCCCCCAAATAACCCCAAGCGCCACTTGGTCCGGTTTAAACCAAAAATGAACATACGCCGAAATAGGTATCGATACGAAGGTCACAACCCTCAACATCGCATCCACACGTATAATAAGAGATAAGGACACTTTTTAGAAAATACCTAACCCAAAACAGTACGAAAATGCCCCATAATAACCCCAAACGATCCACCAGGTCTGGTCTAAACCGAAAATGAACATATGCCAAAATAGGTATTGATTCGAAGGTCACGACCCTCAACAGCGTATCCACACGTCTAATTAAAGATAAGGATAATTTTTAGAAAATCCCAGACCCAAAAAAGTATAGAAATGCCCCCAAATAACTCCAAACGACCCACCCGATTTGGTTCGGACTAGAAACGAACATATGTCGAAATACGTATCAGTTCGATGGTCACGACCCTCAAGATCGCATCCACATGTCGAATAAGAGATAAGGGCACTTTTTAGAGAATCCCAACACTAAAAAAGTACAGAAATGCCCCAAAATAACCCCGAACGACCCACCCGGTCTGGTCTAAACTGAAAATGAACATATGGCAAAATATGTATCGATTTGGAGATCACGACCCTCAACATCGCATCCACATGTCCAATAAGAGATAAGGACACATTTTAGAAAATAGCAAACCCATAAAAGTACAGAAATGCCCCCAAATAACTCCAAACGACCCACCCGGTCTGGTTTAATCCGAAAATGAACTTATGCCGAAATAGATATCGATTCGTAGGTCACGACCCTCAACATCGCATCCACACGTCGAATAAGAGATAAGGACACTTTTAGAAAATACCAAACCCAAAAAAGTAAAGAAATGCCCCCAAATAACCCCAAATGACCCACCCGGTCTGGTTTAAATCGAAAATGAATATATGCCAAAATAGGTATTGATTCAAAGGTCACGACCCTCAACATTGCATCCACACTTCAAATTATAGATAAGGATAATTTTTTGAAAATCCCAAACCCAAAAAAGTACAGAAATGCCCCCAAATGACCCCAAACGACCCACTCGGTGTGGTTCGGACCTGAAATGAACATATGTCAAAATAGGTATTGATTCGAAGGTCACGACCCTCAACATCGCATCCACACATCCAATAAGAGATAAGGACACTTTTTAGAGAATCCCAAACCAAAAAAGTACAGAAATGTCCCCAAATAACCCCAAACGACCCACCCGGTCTGGTTTAAACCGAAAGTTAACATATGCCAAAACAGGCATCAATTCGAAGGTCACGACCCTCAACATCGCATCCACATGTCTAATTAGAGATAAGGACACTTTTTAGAAAATCCCAAACCCAAAAAAGTACCGAAATGCCCACAAATAACCCTGAACTACCCACCCGATTTGGTTTAAACAAAAAATGAACATATGTCAAAATAGGTATCGATTCAAAGGTCACGACCGTCAACATCGTATCCACACGTCTAATAAGAGATAAGGACACTTTTTAGAAAATACCAAGCCCAAAAAAGTACAGAAATGCCCCCAAATAACCCCAAACGACCCACCCGATCTGGTTTAAATCGAAAATGAACATATGCCAAAATAGGTATCGATTCGAAGGTCACGACCCTCAACATCGCATCCACACATTTAATAAGAGATAAGGACACTTTTTAGAGAATCCCAAACCAAAAAAGGAATAGAAATGCCCCCAAATAAACCCGAACGCCACCCGGTCTGATTTAATCTGAAAATGAGCATACGCTGAAATAGGTATTGATTCGATGGTCACGACCCTCAACATCGCATCCACACGTCTAATAAGAGATAAGGACACCTTTTAGAGAATCCCAAACCCAAAAAAGTACAGAAATGCCCCCAAATAACCTCAAATGCCACCCGATTTGGTTTAAACCGAAAATGATCATATGCCAAAATAGGTCTCCATTCGAAGGTCACGACCCTCAACATCGTATCTACACGTCTAATAAGAGATAAGGACACTTTTTAGAGAATCCCAAATCGAAAAAAGTACAAAAATGCCCCCAAAAAACCCCAAATGTAACCTAGTGTGGTTTATACCAAAAATGAACATACGCCGTAATAGATATCGATTCGAAGGTCACGACCCTCTACATTGCATCCACACATATAATAAGAGATAAGGACGCTATTTAGAGAATACCTAACCCAAAAAATTTTCTAAAAATACCTAATCCAAAAAAGAAGAAATAAAAAAACATAGTTCGAGAGAGGGTGGTGCTGTAGTCGCTTCTCATGGTGATCGGAGGGGTGGTGGGGCTACTCATTTAGGTTCGTTGGGAGGTGCTGATGGAGCGGGCATTTCAGAGGTGGAAGGTGATGGTGTGGGGGCTTTGTTGCAGAAAGGAGGTACGTTGACTGAGGTGGGAATTGGGCTGGAACAAGAAGAAACTGGGAGTGGTGGAGGTATGCTACAGCAACAGGGAGTTACGCATGTTGGAGGGGAAGGAGTTTCAGGTGCTGCAGATTCTTTGAAAGGGAAAGGAGTGTCTTGGGCTTCACTGTTCTCTACTTGGGCACCTTTGTTCAATGGGGAAGGTCTTGAGTTAAGGTTTATTAAGCCTGCTGTGATTGATGGCAAGTGTGTGGCCCATTGTTCTATTGCAGGGTTAAAGGGAGAGTTTCTCAAATGGAAGAACACGTTGCTGGGACATTTTATTGGGAGGAGGCATACCTTTGCCAATACCAAGGAGATGCTCTTAAAACAATGGAAGCTAGCTGGGCATGTGGATGTGAAGTTGTTGGAAAGCGGATTCTTTGTTTTTCGGTTCAGTTTGGAGGAGGATAAAGTTACGGTCCTTGAGGGAGGGCCTTGGACCACGCAAAAGAGGCCTATTATGTTGGTCAAACAACAGTCCAGAGATCAAACCATGGTTCCGTAGGGAAACCAATTATAAACCAATTAGGGTATTGCACACCCTGGGTTATCCCATGGTGTCCCATGGGTGCCCCATTTTAATTTTAGGGTGTCCCATGGTTTCCCATGGGAACCCTGGTGCATCCCTATTAGGGTTTCTCCTTCCCTATTGCGTCCCATAAAATTAATTATCACAATAGGGACGGAGAAATTCGTCTCTAGTCCATCACATGGCAAGAGGGATCCATCCCATACTCGAATGCGTAGCAGAAATTAATCGATTCGAGTTTCTTTCGCATCCCATAAATATTAATAATCAATGAACAGAAGGAATTAATAAAGAACTGCTAACCTGGTGAGCCTCAAGTGTTGCTCCTCCAATAGACAGTGGTTCTTCCTCCAGTGAGCGCTCCAAGCAAACAGATCTGAACCTCCAATGGTGCTACCAAGGTTCTACACGCCAATCCCAGATGCCCTCAAACTCCTCAGCACATATCTAGGGTTTCATAAACCCCAACTCTCAAACACAGGTGAGAGAAGCAAGAAGAAGAAGAGAGATCACAAGAGGGAGAGAGAGAAACCAAAAATGTAGGAGAGAGAGTGTCTGCTCCAAAAACGTGGAGAGCTCCCTCTTCTGCGTTTTATGGTCCCCTATTTATAATAATAGGGTTTAATTAAATCCTAGATAGATTTAATAGAGCCCTAGTGAGAGTCTGACTCTCTCTCTCTCAGTCTGGCAGTTCTGTTTAAACTCAAAGTGCTACACAGGTGAAGAAGCAGAATCTAATAGGGAAAGTATTAATTAGATTCTTTATTTAATTATTAATGAATAATTACAATTAGCACCAAATCCATTAATTAAATAAAGAGCCAATTAAATTAGCAAATTCCAAATAACTCCCTATATGATAACAATTTATCATATACAACCCCCCCCACTAATCAACACCATCATTATGGAATCTAGGGCATGTACACATGTACTGCCAAACCCCAATCCATAGTACATGTCCATATAAGAGCGTCTGTGCATCCGATCGGGTCCCGCAAAACTCGATAAAACATTTTATTTGAAATAACTATAAATAATGTATCATTTTATGTAAAATTAATTTTGCAAAACCATTTCCAAAACGGTACTGGATCCAGATTCTGATCCAACCATGCACAGACAGTCTCTATCTTGGTGTTCCCCAATCGGGCAGTGGTGACCGTGTTGGATAACTCCTTCACTCACAAAGTGTTCATGCATTCCCAGAACACCGGCTTTGACTCGCTTGAGTCTCAGTCATTGATGAACCAAAGAATGCGATCACACTTTGCAGTGATAGGGTTCCCTCAGGTACAGGGTGTCGGTGACACATATCTATCCCTTCCTACATCTGGCAGTAATACATGAGGAAATCGATAAAGTAGATTCTGCGCCAATGCACACATCAAACATGTGAGCACTCGCATTCGTACCCTGACATCACATGTCTAGGCATACCCAATGCGACAACCATATGATAAGGGTGCCGAGCCCAAACCCTAGTCATGACTACGAATTTAAGTATAACTTACGAACACATAATGCTAAAAAAGTTTATATCGCATGTGACAATATTAAACTAAAATGTATAAATGTTCAATACAAAGGTGAACCGGGTTGAACCAGACCGAACCGGGTTTGATGGACACACACTTGTCCAACATATTATTCTTAGACCATGGAGTCCAGATTTGAAGCTTGAGAAGATTAATTTATCCATGATTCCTGTGTGGGTGTGTTTGCCCAATTTGTCGTTTCATTTTTGGTCTGCAGAGGCGTTAAGTTCTATTGGCAGTGTTATTGGAAAGCCTTTAATTACAGATAAAATGACAAAGTCACAAGAACGTCTATCCTATGCTCGGATTTGTGTGGAAGTGGATGTTGCCTATGAGTTCCCTTCTTTGGTTTCAGTCCATGATGAGAATGGCGCGGTGTTTTCCCAACGGGTTGTGTACGAATGGAAGCCTCCTCGTTGTCAGTTTTGCTTAGTATTTGGTCATTCCTCTAATTTGTGTGGTGATGAAATAACAGCAAGGGAGTCTAATCAAAGGAAAGAATGGCGAGTAAAGGGAGAGCAGCAGGGTAGCAGGTCTGGTTCAGAGATCGTTGGGCCAGAGAAGCTGGCCGGAGTTGGAGATGAGCCTGTGCCGGAGAAGTTGGTCGAAGGGGGTCGATGGCTAGGGAAAATTCAAAATTTGAATTCACGGGGGAAGGGAGAAGGGTGTTCCATTGAATCAGGAAACTCGTTTAGAGTCCTTGCGACGATGGAGGAGATGTAGGAGGTTGTTGAGAGAAATGAGGAACAGTCTTATGGGGCGTTGAAGTCTTATCTGAACATTCTTTCGATGGTAGAGTGTGAGGAGGACACATCATCACATGACCAAAGGGTGGAGGTTACACTTGGCAGTCCCCAGGAGGCATGTACTAAGGAAGCTATTCTCAAAGAGGTGGATTCTCAATTATTAAGGAAGGAAGCAAGTGGGGTGTGCACTAATCAAGGAGAAGTCCCTAACGTAGTGGAGTTGGAGAAGGTGGAGGAGGTGATGTGTGACAAGCAGGAGGTGTCTAGCAAGGGGAGAACTTCTCGGCCAGATGTGAAGAAAGGAGTCCGTAGTGCTAATGGGTCTTTGGAAGGAGGGATACAGAAGTGACATGTGGACTTGGAGGGAGATGACTTGGTGGTGGACCTTACGCAACAAGATAATGTTGGACAAGTGTGTGTCCATCAAACCCGGTTCGGTCCAGTTCACCTTTGTATTGAACATTTATACATTTTAGTTTAATATTGTCACATGCGATATAAACTTTTTGAGCATTATGTGTCCGTAAGTTATACTTAAAATGGTAGTCATGACTAGGGTTTGGGCTGGGCACCATTATCATATAGTCGTCGCATTGGGTATGCCTAGAAATGTGATGTCAGGGTACGAATGCGAGTGCTCACATGTTTGGTGTGTGCATTGGCGAAGAATCTACTTTGTCGATTCCCTCATGTATTACTGCCAGATGTAGGAAGGGATAGACATGTGTCACCGACACCTTGTACCTGAGGGAACCTTAGTCACTGCAAAGTGTGATCGCATTCTTTGGTTCATCAATGACTGAGACTCAAGCGAGTCAAAGTCGGTGTTCTGGGAATGCGTAAACACTTTGTGAATGAAGGAGCTATCCAACACGGTCACCACTGCCCGATTGGGGAACACCAAGATAGAGACTGTCTGTGCATGGTCGGATCAGAATCTGGATCCAGTGTCATTTTGGAAATGGTTTTGCAAAGATCTATTTTACATAAAATGATATATTATTTATAATTATTTGAACAAAGTATTTTATCGAGTTTTGCGGGACCCGATCAGATGCACAGACACTCGTATATGGACATGTACTATGGATTGGGGTTTGGCAGTACATGTGTACATGCCCTAGATTCCATAATGATGGTGTTGATTAGTGATGATAAATTGTTATCATGTAGGGAGTTATTTAGAATTTGCTAATTTAATTGGCTCTTTATTTAATTAATGGATTTGGTGCTAATTGTAATTATCCATTAATAATTAAATAAAAAATCTAATTAATACTTTCCCTATTAGATTCTGCTTCTTCACCTGTGTAGCACTTTGAGTTTAAACAGAACTACCAAACAAAGAGAGAGAGAGAGTCAGACTCTCACAGGGGTTCTATCAAATCCTACTAGGATTTAATTAAATAAAAATATTATAAATAAGGGACCATAATACGCAGAAGAGAGAAGCTCTCCATGTTTTTGGAGCAAACACTCTCTCTCCTACATTTTTGGTTTCTCTCTCTCCCTGTTGTGATCTCTCTTCTTCTTCTTGCTTCTCTCACCTGTGTTTGAGAGTTAGGGTTTGTGAAACCCTAGATCTGTGCTGAGGAGTTTGAGGGCATCTAGGATTGGCATGTAGAACCTTGGTAGCACCATTGGAGGTTCAGATCTGTTTGCTTGGAGCGCTCACTGGAGGAAGAACCACTGTCTATCGGAGGAGCAACACTTGAGGCTCACCAGGTTAGTAGTTCTTTATTAATTCCTTCTGTTCAATGATTATTAATATTTATGGGATGCGAAAGAAACTCGAATCGATTAATTTCTGCTACGCATTCGAGTATGGGATGGATCCCTCTTGCCATTTGATGGACTAGAGACGAATTTCTTCGTCTCTATTGTGATAATTAATTTTATGGGACGCAATAGGGAAGGAGAAACCCTAATAGGGATGCACCAGGATTTCCATGGGCAACCATGGTAAACCCTAAAATTTAATGGGGCACCTATGGGACACCATGGGATAACCCAGGGTGTGCAAAATCGTAATTTTTCTGTATATTGGTTTCCCTAGGGAACCATGGTTTGATCCCTGGACCGTTGTTTGACCAACAATGTGGTATCAGAGCCACCTTTCCCACCCATGAATATTAGATAATTAATGGTTTAATATGATTGTCATGAATGGGATGCAAGTTGCACATGGGTGGTTAAAATTATGGTTGTTGTAACAACCTTCCCATGTGCACATGGGTAGTTACAAGGTGTAACAACCTACCCATGTGATGATGGATTTGGTTTGTTTGTTATTTCCAATTATTGTAACATGTATCCATGCATGATATAATTAAATTTTTATTTAAATTTTTTTTTATCGTGGTTATATGGGGGGGGGCGCACGGTGCCATGCACATGCGCACACCCTCCCCCTTTCCTGCTTATGTGTGCAAGCTAGGGCTGCTGCCTGCAGGCAGTAAGCCTGCGGGCTGCAGCCTACAGGCTGCTGTCCATGGGCAGTAGCCTATAGGCAGCAGGCCTGCGGGCTCAACCATGGGCTGCTGCCCATGGGCCATGGGCTTGGGGGCTGCGCAGGGAGTGATTGCAGCCTGCGCAAGTGGGCTGCATGCACCCCCCTTGTTTTCCCTCCAGTTTAATTAAAAAAAAAAAATTTATTTTTCAAAACAGAATTTTATTATTTTGTTTTGTTTTTGGAGGATGATGATGGGTGAAGAGATTCCCTCTTTACCTACTTGCAATTAAAATGCGATTTTAATTTTATGGGCTTGGATACATGTTATCACATGCGATGTGGGGATTCAATAATTGAAGGAATCCATGTTTTAATTTTTGGTTCACTTGCTTTAATGCCCATGCATGAAATTATATTATGATGTGATTATGGGAAAGGCATTCTAATAAATGGATGGATTGTTTATGTATGTGATACATGGGGTTATGGGAGGATGTGACGCTTTTCTCTCTTTCTCTCTCTCCCCCTTTCTTTTTTATAAACAAATGTACTCCACCCCATGGGCAGCCCAAATAGTGGGTTGGTTTCTCCATGCGAGGTTTCTTTATTGTTATGGAAAGGAAAGTGTATAGAATTTTTCCTAGGTTTCCATTGTAATTTTAGAGGAGTTAGGACTCCCAAGGCATGTAGATGGTGATCCACATGTGGCGCTCAAAGCTTATGGAGATGCAAGTCACCTACTTTGAAGACGTGATCGGGCAGAGGAGATAATCGAGGCGTGGCATCCATGGCATGATAAATGCACCCAAAGTTATTAGTTTTATTTTTATTGGGAGGGTTCTTTAATTGCTTCTGATAAAAATGCCGCAATCCCATAATCACTTTTAATTAATATTGATTAATTATGTTATTTTATTCCATCCATGATATGTATGTGAGAGTTGCTTAATCCCTCTTTAATCATAATACATGTATGATATGGACTAATCTTAATCGGTAGACATGTCCATGGCCTCCTATTGAAGATAAATATAGAGATTGTGTGATATGCCCCGCATACGTCGACAGGACATTGCCAGGACCACTATCACATTTATCTATATTTACCTCTATCGAGATACGTTAGGGTATAGATAGTGAGAGGGCACCACGACAGTGGGCCATCTTTCATGATTTCATGATTCTAACTAATGCGATAGGTAAGTACATGACTTAGGTGTGTGTCAGCCGACAGGATCTGGACATGGCACCCAGGAGGCCAAAAATATTGGAAGCCCATGAGGTAGACAGCTTAGTCCACACTACCACGGTGTGTATAATAACTCCCGACAGGGTAAGTTATGCATGCAAGGGTTGTAGGTATCCAATTCATCTTTTGGGTTATGAGGAAAACCCAAATCATGAAAGACCATTGATGTGTGTGCTCAATTTATTATTTTCAATGGTCATTAATTAGCATGTGGTTATTTACTTGTGCATGTGCCGATTAATATTCGATGACTGCCGTTAATTCCAACCTGTTAACACTCATTAGCGAATACAAACTTAATGGTACAAACTATGTCGATTGGTACCGGAGCATTAAGTTGCTCCTGACTGCTGAAGGACCGTACACAGTTCTAGATAAACAAGTTCCTCCTCAACCCGACCTGAACGATTTTGAGACAAATGAAGAGATGCAAGAGTTCCTTATGAGGGATTCCAAGGCATCACTCTATATCCTAGGATCGTTGGAAAAGTCAGTTGTAGACTCAGTTAAGGATATACGCACTGCTGGGGGTAAAATGGATAAGCTTGCTGAACTGTTCAATAGGCAGTTGACACACGCACATTCTGATGCGGTGAGTCAAATCCATAACTCCAAGATGTCCCAGGGGACTCCAGTGATGGATCATGTAATGAAAATGATCAATTTGTTTGAAAAACTAAAATCCATGGGGACTGATTTCAGCCTACGATACAAGACTGATGTGATCTTAACGTCACTCACTTCTGCCTACGCACCTTTTAGGATGTCCTACAAGATGTTCGAGAAGAAGATGGAGCTCACCGAGCTTACTAATGCACTGGTAGAGGCTTAAGCATCCTTGAAAAAGGACAAGGTTGAGGTCAATGCAACTGAGGCAAAGCCTTCTTCAAACGGGAAGAAAAAGAAAAAGGGAAGTAAGGGCAAGACCTTGAAAGACAAGGGTGGGAAGTCTGGCAATAAAGGCAAAGGCAAGTGCTTCTATTGCAAGAAGGAGGGTCACTGGAAAAGAAACTATCGTGCTTACCTGGCAACTTTGAAAGACAAGAAGTCGGATGAAACAGAGGCTGCTAAAGAAGGTACATGTGATGTGCACGTTCTTTATGAGTGTAATTTATCTTTTGAACCGACCAATTCTTGGTTGGTGGATAGTGGATCCACTGTTCACATTTGCAATGATTTGCAGGGGTTCAAGGAGACAAGGAACCTGGAAAGAAATGATGTGCGTCTTCGGATGGGCACTGGAACTGAGACCATGGCGATGGCTGTGGGAACTTTTATTTTAAATTTTAGTTCTGCTGGTTTAGTTTTAAAGGATTGCTATTATGTACCCTCTTTCAAGAGGAAGATAATTTCAGTTTCAAAACTTGTTTTGGACGGATATAGTTTTTCCTTTAATTCTAAATTGATTATTCGTTTTAATAATTCCTTTGTGGCATCCGGATATATGCAAAATGGTTTGTATTTTCTAGATTGCCCTATTAGAATGAATGTTGTTTCAAATGTTGATTTGAAACGGAAAGCAGCTTCAATGAACTCAACATATCTGTGGCATCTAAGATTGGGTCACATTAATGTGGACCGAATCAGTAGATTGGTGAGGGATGGGCCTTAGAGAGTCTGAGGGTGGAACCATTCCCCACCTGTGAGTCATGCCTTCAGGGCAAAATGACCAAGAAACCCTTTAGCAATAAAGGTGCTAGAGCCACAGATCTGTTGGAGTTGATACACACTGACGTGTGTGGACCCATTAACATACAAGCAAGATATGGGTATGAATATTTTATCACGTTCACCGATGATTACTCTAGATATAGTTACATATACTTGATGCGTAGGAAATCGAAAGCCTTTAATAAATTCAAAGAATTCCAAGCCGAGGTCGAAAGACAGCTCGATAAACGCATCAAGTCCTTACGATCAGATCGTGGAGGGGAGTATCTGTCGGATGAGTTTAAAGAACATCTCATATCCCAAGGGATAGTTAGTCAGCTAACTAATCCAGGCACACCACAAAAAAATGGTGTATCTGAACGACGCAATCGGACCTTATTGGATATGGTCAGGACGATGCTCACTTCTAGTGAGCTGCCTCTTTCTTTCTGGGGGTACGCTTTAGAGACGACAATATATATCTTGAATAGGGTTCCATCTAAGTCTGTAGCCAAGACACCTTTTGAGTTGTGGAAAGGGCGAAAGCCCAGTATTCAACACCTTAGGGTATGGGGTTGCATAGCACATGTGCGAAAGCAACAGACAGACAAGTTGGAATCCAGGACTTCGAGATGCTATTTCTTAGGCTACCCCAAAGGCACGATAGGCTATTATTTCTATGACCCAGTTGACCAAAAGGTCATTGTAAGTAAACATGTCACATTTTTGGAAGAAGAAATGATGACTCAGAGGTCCGAACCAATAGTCATAAAAGAGCTATCAGATGGCTCAGAAACGTCACTTCCAGAAGTGAGACAAACTGACATACCCGCTGAAATACCAACACTTGAGGAACCTCGACGCAGTGGGAGGACTATTAGACCACCCACCAGGCAAACTCTTCTAACCGAAGAGAAAACAGTGGAAGAGTTCCACATGGTATCGGTTGTATCGGATGATGATCCGATAACATACTCTAAGGCTCTAAAGGATGTTGATGCCACTAGGTAGCTGGAGGCAATGCGCTCTGAAATCGATTCGATGCATTCCAACAAGGTCTGGACTCTGGTCGATCCACCGCTTGGCGTCAAGCCTATTTGATGCAAATGGATCTTCAAGAGGAAGAAGGGTGCAGATGAAAAGGTCAAAGCGAGACTGGTGGCAAAGGGCTATGCCCAGAAAGAGGGTATAGACTATGAGGAAACCTTTTTACCAGTGGCGATGATAAAAGCCATCAGGATTTTATTGGCTATCGTCGGACACTTGGATTATGAAATCTGGTTGATGGATGTGTAGACTACATTCCTGAACGGGTTCCTACAAGAGGAAATCTACATGGAACAGCCAGAGGGGTTCTCTTCCTTGGAGGAAGAAAGAAAGGTGTGCAAATTGCAGAGGTCTATTTATGGACTGAAGCAGGCTTCCAGGAGCTGGAACATCAGGTTTGATCAATCAATCAAATCGTTTGGTTTTGATCAAAACATGGATGAACCATGCGTTTACAAGAAGATCAGTGGGAGGGCAGTGTGTTTTCTTATTTTATATGTAGATGACATATTGCTGATTGGTAACGATATAGGTTTTCTTTCATCAGTAAAACAGTGATTATCCACAACGTTTTCGATGAAAGACCTTGGTGAAGCTAGCTATATCCTTGGGATCAAACTCGTAAGAGATCGCCAGAAAAGGATGCTAGGCTTGTCATAGGCTACCTATATAGACAAAGTCCTGGCCAGATTTAGTATGGAGAACTCCAAGAGGGGAACTATTCCCTTCAGACATGGAGTCAGTCTTTCCAGATCTCAATGTCCTCAATCTTAGACAGACATTGAAGAGCTGAAGAGGATTCCCTATGCCTCAGCAGTAGGGAGTCTTATGTATGCCATGTTGTGTATGAGGCTAGATATTTGCTATGCAGTAGGCATGGTAAGTCATCATCAATCTAACCCTGGACGCGAGCATTGGAGTGTTGTCAAGAATATCCTCAAGTACTTGAGAAGGACTAAGGAATATTTCTTGGTTTTTAAATCTGATCAGTTGTCAGTATTGGGATACACAGATTCGGATTTCCAAACTAACAAGGATGCTAGAAAATCCACGTCTGGGATGGTATATCTAATGGGTGGAGGTGCCATTGTGTGGCGGAGTGTGAAACAAAAGTCTACAGCCAATTCTACTACCGAAGCAGAATACCTTGAAGCTTGTGATGCAGCAAAAGAAGGTGTTTGGCTGAGGAAATTCCTATCAGATTTGGAGGTAGTCCCTGATCTTGTCAAGGGCCCTATTCCCCTGTTATGTGACAACAGAGGGGCCATTACACAAGCTAAGGAGCCTAGGTCTCATCAAAGGAACAAGCACGTGCAGCGGAAGTATCACCTCATCAGAGAGATTATCTAGCAGGGTGACGTGAGTATCTCCAAAGTGGACACAATTGAAAATGTGTCTGATGCCATAACAAAGGGTTCGTCACCAGGAGTGTTTGAGAAACACATGGAGGGCATGGGTTTAAAATGAATGGGGAATTGGCTTTGATGTACAAGTGGGAGATTGTTGGACAAGTGTGTGTCCATCAAACCTGATTCGGTCCGGTTCAACCCGGTTCACCTTTGGATTGAACATTTATACATTTTAGTTTAATATTGTTACATGCGATATAAACTTTTTGAGCATTATGTGTTTGTAAGTTATACTTAAAATGGTAGTCACGACTAGGGTTTGGGCTGGGCACCCTTATCATATGGTCGTCGCATTGGGTATGCCTAGACATGTGATGTCAGAGTACGAATGTGAGTGCTCACATGTTTGATGTGTGCATTGGCGAAGAATCTACTTTGTCGATTCCCTCATGTATTACTTGTCAGATGTAGGAAGGGATAAAGATGTGTCACCGACACTCACACTGAGGGAACCTCACCGCAAAGTGTGATCGCATTCTTTGGTTCATCAATGACCGAGACTCAAGCGAGTCAAAGCCGGTGTTCTGGGAATGCGTAGACACTTTGTGAATGAAGGAGTTATCCAACACGGTCACCACTGCCCGATTGGGGAACACCAAGATAGAGACTGTCTGTGCATGGTCGGATCAGAATCTGGATCCAGTGCCGTTTTGGAAATGGTTTTGCAAAAATCTATTTTACATAAAATGATATATTATTTATAATTATTTGAACAAAGTATTTTATCGACTTTTACGGGACCCGATCAGATGCACAGACACTCGTATATGGACATGTACTATGGATTGGGGTTTGGCAGTACATGCGTACATGCCCTAGATTCCATAATGATGGTGTTGATTAGTGGGGGGTTGTATATGATAAATTGTTATCATGTAGGGAGTTATTTGGAATTTTCTAATTTAATTGGCTCTTTATTTAATTAATGGATTTGGTGCTAATTGTAATTATCCATTAATAATTAAATAAAGAATCTAATTAATACTTTCCCTATTAGATTCTGCTTCTTCACTTGTGTAGCACTTTGAGTTTAAACAGAATTGCCAAACAAAGAGAGAGAGAGTCAGACTCTCACAGGGGTTCTATTAAATCCTACTAGGATTTAATTAAATCAAAATATTATAAATAGGGGACCATAAAACGCAGAAGAGAGAAGCTCTCCACATTTTTGGAGCAGAAACTCTCTCTCCTACGTTATTGGTTTCTCTCACTCCCTCTTGTGATCTCTCTTCTTCTTCTTGCTTCTCTCACCTGTGTTTGAGAGTTAGGGTTTGTGAAACCCTAGATCTATGCTGAGGAGTTTGAGGGCATCTGGGATTGGCGTGTAGAACCTTGGTAGCACCATTGGAGGTTCAGATCTGTTTGCTTGGAACGCTCACTGGAGGAAGAACCACTATCTATTGGAGGAGCAACACTTGAGGCTCACCAGGTTAGTAGTTCTTTATTAATTCCTTCTGTTCATTGATTATTAATATTTATGGGATACGAAAGAAACTCGAATCGATTAATTTTCGCTGCCCATTCGAGTATGGGATGGATCCCTCTTACCATGTGATGGACTAGAGACGAATTTCTCCGTCCCTATTGTGATAATTAATTTTATGGGACGCAATTGGGAATGAGAAACCCTAATAAGGATGCACCAGTTTCTATGGGTGACCATGGGAAAACCTAAAATTTAATGGGGCACCCATGGGACATCATGGGATAACCTAGGGTGTGCAAAACCCTAATTTTTCTGTATATTGGTTTCCCTAGGGAACCATGGTTTGATCCCTGGACCGTTGTTTGACCAACAGATAAAGGTATGTTGCACGGTTCTTTGTTAAATTCTTTGGAATTGGATAGGATGTCTGTTGATGATAGGGAGGGGTTTATTGGCCATAATTTATGGAAGAGGAGGGCAAACCCGTCCTTTAAACCCAAAAGAGTCGAGGTTAATGCAATGTTAAAAAAGAAATTGGCAGATGCTGGTGCGGCTTTGGGAGGGAAGAAGCCGGGTGGGTCCCACTCTTTAAATGTTGCTAAATGAAGGGTTTAGTATGGAATGTTAGAGGCATGAATGCCTCAACCAAACGGCTGGGGATTAAGAAGGTGTGTAAAGACAATAATAAAGTAGGATTGATTTGTCTTCTGGAAACTAAAGTTAAGGTGGAGAATAGTGCAGCTGTATTCGACAATTTTATTCCAGATTGGAAGTATGTGCCTAATGGAGAACCCAATAACACTATTCGGATTTGGCTGGGTTGGGATCCGAATGTTCTTAATGCGGAAGAAATCCAGAAGACCAAGCAATTTAAACTATGGCGGCTGATCCATGACGATACTTTGGGTAAGGTCCAGTTTAGGCCTCTGTGATTGGGTTGGGTGGTTATTTCCTTCTAGTACTGAAGGGTTTGTCCTCGGGGGTGTGGGGCCAATTCCTCCTCCTTAGGCCTGTCTAAGGGGTGGAATAGGCTGCCTTCAATTGTATCTTTCTTTTCTTCTTTTATACACAAACAATTTACCTATCGTAAAAAGAAAAAAAAAAAAGAAAACCTAACCCAAAAAAGTACAGAAATGCCCCCAAATAACACCAAACGACCCACCCGATTTGGTTTAAACCGAAAATGAACATATGTTGAATAGGCATCGATTCGAAGGTCACAACCCTCAACATCGCATTCACACGTCTAATAAGAGATAACGACACAATTTAGAAAATACCAAACCCAAAAAAGTACAGAAATGCCCCCAAATAACCCCAAACGACCCACCAGGTCTGGTTTAAATCGGAAATGAACATATGCAAAAATAGGTATTGATTCGAAGGTCACGACCCCCAACATCGCATTCACATGACTAATTAGAGATAAGGACAGTTTATAGAAAATCCCAAACCTAAAAAAGTACAGAAATGCCCCCAAATAACCCAAACGATCCACCCAGTCTGGTTTAAATCGAAAATGAACATATGTTGAAATAGGCATCGATTCGAAGGTCACGACCCTCAACATCGCATCCACACGTCTAATAAGAGATAAGGACACTATGTAGAAAATACCAAATACAAAAAAGTACAAAAATGCCCCTATATAACCCAAAACGACCCACCAGGTCTGGTTTAAACCAAAAATGAACATATGCCGAAATAGGAATTGATTCGAAGGTCACGACCCTCAACATCGCATCCACATGACTAATTATAGATAAGGACAATTTATAGAAAATCTCAAACCCAAAAAAGTATAGAAATGCCCCCAAATAACTCCAAACGACCCACCCGGTCTGGTTTGGACCAAAAATGAACATATGTAGAAATACATATCGATTCGAAGGCCACGACCCTCAGCATCGCATCCACACGTCCAATAAGAGACAAGGACACTTTTTAGAGAATCCCAAACCAAAAAAGTATAGAAATGCACCCAAGTAACCCCAAACCACCCACCCGATCTGGTTTGAACCTAAATTAACATGTGCTAAAATTGGTATCGATTCGAAGGTCACGACCCTCAACATCGCATCCACACGTCTAATAAGAGACAAGGACACTTTTTAGAGAATCACAAACCCCAAAAAGTACAGAAATCCCCCAAATAACCCCGAACGACCCATTCGGTCTGGTTAAACCCAAAATGAACATATGCCAAAATACAATTCGATTCGAAGGTCATGATGCTCAACATCGCATTCACACATCTAATAACAGATAAGGACACTTTTTAGAAAATACCAAACCCAAAAAAGTATTGAAATGCCCCCAAAGAACCCCAAACGACCTACCCGATCTGGCTTAAACCGAAAACGAACATATGTTGAAATAGGTATCGATTCGAAGGCACGACCTTCAACATCGCCTCCACACGTCTAATAAGAGATAAGGACACTTTTTAGAAAATACCAAACCCAAAAAAGTACAAAAATACCCGCAAATAACCCCAAACGACCCACCCGGTTTGGTTTAAACCGAAAATGAACAAATGCCAAAATACGTATCGATTCGAAGGTCACGACCCTCAACATTCCATCCGCACGTCTAATCAGAGATAAGGACACTTTTAAGAAAATCCCAAACCCAAAAAAGTGCAGAAATGCACCCAAAGAACCCCAAACGACCCACCTGGTCTGGTTTAAACCGAAAATGAACATATGTCGAAATAGCTATCGATTCGAAGGCCACGACCCTCAACATCGCATCCACACATCTAATAAGAGATAATGACACTTTTTCAAACATCCCAAACCCATAAAAGTATAGAAATGCCCCCAAATAACTACAAACAACCCATCCGGTCTGGTTCGGATCGAAAATGAACATATGTCGAAATACGTATCGATTCGAAGGTCATGACCCACAACATTGCCTCCACACGTCTAATAAGAGATAAGGACACTTTTTAGAAAATACTAAGCCCAAAAAAGTATAGAAATGCCCCCAAATAAACCTAAATGACCCACCCGGTCTGGTTCAAACCGAAAATGAACTTATGCCAAAATAGGTATCGATTTGAAGGTCACGACCCTCAACAACGCGTCCACACGTATAATAAGAGATAAGGACACTTTTTAGAAAATACCAAACCCAAAAAAGTACAAAAATGCCCCCCCAAATAACTCCAAAAGGCCCACCCAGTCTGGTTTAAACCGAAAATGAACAAATGCCAAAATAGGTATCAATTCGAAGGTCATGACCCTCAACATCGCATCCGCACGTCTAATTAGAGATAAGGACACTTTTAAGAAAATCCCAAACCCAAAAAAGTACAGAAATGCACCCAAAGAACCCCAAACGAACCACCTGGTCTAGTTTAAATAAAAAATGAACTTATGTCGAAATAGGTATCGATTCGAAGGTCACGACCCTCAACATCGCATCCACAAGTCTAATTAGAGATAAGGACACTTTTTAGAAAATCCCAAACCCAAAAAAGCACAGAAATGCCCCCCAATAATTCCAAACGACCCACCCAGTCTGGTTCGGACCGAAAATGAACATATGTCAAAATACATATCGATTTGAAGGTCACAATTCTCAACATCGCATCCACAAGTCTAATAAGAGATAAGGACACTTTTTAGAAAATTCCAAACCCAAAAAAGTACAAAAATGACCCCAAATAACCCCAAACGACCCACCCGATCTGGTTTAAACCGAAAATGAACATATGTCAAAATCGGTATCGATTCGAAGGTCACGACCCTCAACATTGCATCCACACATCTAATAAGAGATAAGGACAATTTTTAGAAAATACCAAGCCCAAAAAAGTACAGAAATGCCCCCAAATAACCCCAAACGACCCACCCGGTCAGGTTTAAACCGAAAATGAATATATGCCGAAATAAGTATCGGCTCGAAGGTCACGACCCTCAACATCGCATCCACACGTCTAATAAGAGATAAGGACACTGTTTGGAGAAACCCATACCCAAAAAACTAAAGAAATGCCTCCAAATAACCCCAAACGCCACCCGGTCTGGTTTAAACCAAAAATGAACATAGGTAGAAATAGGTATCAATTCGAAGGTCACGACCCTCAACATCGCTTCCACACATCTAATAAGAGATGAGGATACTTTTTAGAGAATTCCAAACCCAAAAACATATTGAAATGCCCCCAAATACCCCCAAACGCCACCCAGTCCGGTTTAAATAAAAAATGAACATACGCCGAAATAGATATCGATACGAAGGTCACGACCTTCAACATCGCATCCACACATATAATAAGAGATAAGGACACTTTTTAGAAAATACCTAACCCAAAAATGTAAAGAAATGCACCCAAATAACCCCAAATGACCCACCCGATTTGGTTTAAATCGAAAATGAACATATGCTAAAATAGGATTCAATTCGAAGGATACGACCCTCAACATCGCATCCACACATCTAATAAGAGATAAGGATACTATTTAGAAAATACCAAACCCAAAAAAGTACCGAAATGCCCCCAAATAACCCCAAATGACAGACCCAATCGGGTTTAAATTGAAAATGAACATATGCCAAAATAGGTATCGATTCGAAGGTCACGACCCTCAACATCGCATCCACACGTCTAATAAGAGATAAGGACACTTTTTAGAGAATCCCAAACCCAAAAAAGTATAGAAATGCCCCCAAATAACCCCAAACGACCCACCCGGTCTGTTGAAACCGAAAATGATTATATGCCAAAATAGGATTCGATACGAAGGTCACGACCCTCGCATCCACGCATCTAATAAGAAATAAGGACACTTTTTAGAAAATTCCAAGCCCAAAAGAGTATAGAAATGCCCCCAAACGACCCAACCGGTGTGGTTCGGACCGAAAAGGAACATATGTCAAAATAGGTATCGATTCAAAGGTCACGACCCTCAACATCGTATCCATACATCTAATAAGAGATAATGACACTTTTTTCAAAATCCCAAACGCATAAAAGTACAGAATGCCCCCTAATAACTACAAACGACCCACCCGGTCTGGTTCAGACCGAAAATGAACATATGTCGAAATACGTATCGATTCGAAGGTCACGACCGTCAACATCGCCTCCACACGTCTAATAAGAGATAAGGACAATTTTTTAGAAAATCCCAAACCCAAAAAAATACAGAAATTCCCCCAAATAACTCTAAACGACCCACCCCGTCTGGTTCAAATTGAAAATTAACATATGCCAAAATAGGTATCGATTCGAAGGTCACGACCCTCAACATCGCATCCACGCGTCTAATAAGAGATAAGGACACTTTTTAGCAAATCCCAAGCCCAAAAAAGTACAGAAATGGCTCCAAAAAACCCCAATTGACCCACCCGGTGTGGTTCGGACCGAAAAGGAACATATGTCGAAATAGGTATCGATTCGAAGGTCACGACCCTCAACTTCGCATCCACACGTCTAATAAGAGATAAGGACACTTCTTAGAAAATACCAAACCCAAAAAAGTACTGAAATGCCCACAAAGAACCCCAAACGACCTACCTGGTCTGGTTTAAACCGAAAATGAACATATGTTGAAATAGGTATTCGATTCGAAGGTCATGACGCTCAACATCGCATCCACATGTCTAATAACAGATAAGGACATTTTTTAGAAAATCCCAAACCCATAAAAGTATAAAAATGCCCCCAAATAACCCCAAACAACCCACCCGGTCTGGTTTAAACCCAAAATGAACTTACGCCAAAATAGGTATCGATTTGAAGGTCACGACCCTCAACAACGCATCCACACGTCTAATAACAGATAATGACACTTTTTAGAAAATACCATACCCTTAAAAGTTCAGAAATGGCCCCAAATTAGCCCAAATGACCCACCAAATCTAGCATAAATCGAAAATGACTATATGGTGAAATAGATATCGATTCGAAGGTCACCACCCTCAAATTTGCATCCACACGTCTAATAAGAGATAATGACACTTTTTAGAAAATAACAATCCCAAAAAAGTATAGAAATGCTCCCAAATTAGCCCAAACAACCCACCCGATCTAGTATAAACCAAAAATAACTATATGGCGAAATTGGCATCTATTCGAAGGTCACCACCCTCAACATCGCATCCACATGTCTAACAAGAGATAAAGACACTTTTTAGAAAATACCAATCCCAAAATAGTACAGAAATGCCCCCAAATAACCCCAAACGACCCACCCGGTCTGGTTTAAACAAAAAATGAACATATGTCGAAATAGGTATCGATTCAAAGGTCACGAACCTCAACATCGCATCCACAGGTCTAATAAGGGATAAGGACACTTTTTAGAAAATATCAAACCCATAAAAGTACAGAAATGCCTCCAAATAACCCCAAATGACCCACCCGGTCTTGTTCGAACTTGAAATGAACATATGTCAAAATACATACCGATTCGAAGTTCACAACCCTCAACATCGCATCCACACGTCTAATAAGAGATAAGAACACTTTTAAAAGAATTCCAAACCCAAAAAAGTACAGAAATTCCCCCAAATAACCCCAAACGACCCGCCCGGAAATGTTTAAAGTGAAAATGAACATATGTCAAAATCGGTAATGATTCGAAGGTCACGACCCTCGACATTGCATCCACGCGTCTAATAAGAGATAAGGAAAGTTTTTCAAAAATCTCGAGCCCAAAAAATTACAGAAATGCCCCCAAAAAATGCCAAACGACCCACCCGGTGTGGTTCGGACCGAAAAGGAACATATGTTGAAATAGGTATCGATTCGAAGGTCACGACCCTCAACATCGTATCCACACGTCTAATAAAAGATAAGGACACTTTTTAGAAAACACCAAACCCAAAAAAGTACTGAAATGCCCCCAAAGAACCCCAAACGACCTACCCGGTCTAGTTTAAACCGAAAATGAACATATGTCAAAATAGGTATTCGATTCGAAGGTCACGACGCTCAACATCGCATCCTCACATCTAATAACAGATCAGGACACTTTTTAGAAAATCCCAAACCCATAAAAGTATAGAAATGCCCCCAAATAACCCTAAACGACCAACCTGGTCTGGTTTAAACAAAAAATTAACTTACGCCGAAATAGGTATCGCTTCGAAGGTCACGACCCTCAACATTGCCTCCACACGTCTAATAACAGATAAAGATACTTTTTACAAAATACCATACCCATAAAAGTACAAAAATGCCCTTAAATAACCCCAAACAACCCACCCAGTTTGGTTTACACCGAAAATGAACATATGTCGAGATAGGTATCGATTCGTAGGTCACAACCCTCAACATCGCATCCACACGTCTAATAAGAGATAAGGACACTTTTAAGAAATTACCAAACCTAAAAAAGTATAGAAATGCCCCCAAATAACCCCAAACGACCCACCCGTCTGGTTTAAACAAAAAATGAACATATGCCAAAATAGGTATCGATTCAAAGGTCACGACCCTTAACATAGCATCCACACGTCTAATAAGAGATAATGACACGTTTTAGAAACTCCCAAACCCTTAAAAGTATAGAAATGCCCCCAAATAACTCCAAACAACCCACCCGGTCTGGTTTGGACCGAAAATGAACATATGTCGAAATACGAATCGATTAGAAGGACATGACCCTCAACATTGCCTCCACACGTCTAATCAGAGATAATGACACTTTCTAGAAAATCCCATGCCCAAAAAGGTACAGAAATGCCCCCAAATAACCCCGAACGACCCACCCGATCTGGTTTAAACTGAAATTGAACATATGCCAAAATAGGTGTCGATTCAAAGGTCACGACCCTCAACATCGCATCCACACATATAATAAGAGATAAGGACACATTTTAGAAAATATCAAACCCAAAAAAGTACAGAAATGCACCCAAATAACCCCGAACGACCTACCCGATCTGGTTTAAAATGAAAATGAGTATATGTCAAATTCGGTATCGATTCGAAGGTCACAACTTTAACATCGCATCCACATGTCTAATAAGAGATAAGGACACTTTTTAGAAATTACCAAACCCAAAAAAGTACAGAAATGGTACAGAATAAGCCCAAATGACCCACCCAGTTTGGTATAAATCGAAAATGAGCATATGCCGAAATAGGTATCTATTCGAAGGTCACCACCCTCAACATCGCATCCACACCTCTAATAAGAGATAAGGACACTTTTTAGAAAATACAAAACCCAAAAAAGTACAGAAATGCCCCTAAATAACCCCAAACGACCCACCCGGTCTGGCTTAATCCGAAAATGAACATATGTCGAAATAGGTATCGATTTGAAGGTCACGACCCTTAACATCGTATCCACACGTCTAATAAGAGATAAGGACACTTTTTAGAGAATCCCAAACCCAAAAAAGTACAGAAATGCCCCCAAATAACCCCAAACGACCCACTCGGTGTGGTTCAGACCAAAAAGGGACATATGTTGAAATAGGTATCGATTCAAAGGTCACGACCCTCAACATCGCATCCACACGTCTAATAAGAGATAAGGACACATTTTGGAGAATCCCAAACCCAAAATAGTACAAAAATACCCCCAAATAACCCCAAACGACCCACCCGGTCTAGTTGAAACCGTAAATGAACATATGCCAAAATAGGATTCGATTAGAAGGTCACGATGCTCAACCTGGCATCCACACGTCTAATAAAAGATAAGGACACTTTTTAGAAAATACCAAACCCAAAAAAGTACTGAAATGCCCCCAAAGAACCCCAAACGACCTACTCAGTCTAGTTTAAACCGAAAATGAACTTATGTTGAAATTGGTATCAATTCGAAGGTCACGACCCTCAACATCACATCCACACGTCTAATAGGATATAATGACACTTTCTTGAAAATCCCAAACCCATAAAAGTATAGAAATGCCCCCAAATAACTTCAAACGATCCACCCGGTGTGGTTCGGACCGAAAATGAACATATGTCAAAATACGTATCGATTCGAAGGTCACGACCCTCAACATCGCCTCCTTACGTCTAATAAGAGATACGGACACTTTTTAGAAAATCCAATGCCCAAAAAGGTATAGAAATGCCCTCAAATAACCCCAAATGACCCACCCGGTCTGGTTTAAACCGAAAATGAACTTATGCCAAACTAGGTATCGATTCGTGCGTCACGACCCTCAACATCGTATCCATACGTATAATAAGAGATAAGGACACTTTTTAGAAAATACCAAACCCAAAAAAGTACAAAAATGCCCCCAAATAACCCCGAACGACCCACCCGGTCCGGTTTAAACTGAAAATCCACATATGTCGAAATTGGTAACGATTCGAAGGTCACAATCCTAAACATCGCATCCACATGTCTATTAAGAGATAAGGACTCTTCTTAGAAACTCCCATGTCCAAAAAAGGATAGAAATGCCCCCTAATAACCCCAAACGATCCTCCCGATCTGGTTTAAACCGAAAATGAACATATGTCGAAATAGGTATCGATTCGAATGTCACAACCCGCAACATCGCATCCACATGTCTAATTAGAGATAAGGACACTTTTTAAAAAATCCCAAACACAAAAGAGTACAGAAATGCCCACAAATAACCCCAAATGACCCATTTGGTCTGGTTTAAGTCGAAAATGAACATATGTCAAAATAGGTACCGATTCGTAGGTCACAACCCTCAACATCGCATCCACACGTCTAATAAGAGATAAGGACACTTTTTAGAAAATCCCAAACCAAAAAAAGTACAGAAATGCCCCCAAATAACTCCAAACGACCTACTCGGTCTGGTTCGGACCGAAAATAATCATATATCGAAATACGTATCGATACGAAGGTCACGACTCTCAACATCGCATCCACATGTCTAATAAGAGATAAGCACACTTTTAGAGAATCTCAAACCCAAAAAAGTATAGAAATGCCCCCAAATAACCCCAAACGACCCACCCATCCGAGTTTTAACCAAAAATGAACATACACCAAAATAGGTATCGATTCGAAGGTCACAACCCTCAGCATCGCATCCACACGTCTAATAAGGGATAAGGACACATTTTAGAAAATGCCAAACCCAAAAAAGTAAAAAAATGCCCCAAATAACTACAAACGACCCACCCGGTCTGGTTTGGACAAAAAATGAACATATGTCGAAATACGTATCGATTCGAAGGTCCTGACCCTCAAGATCGCATCCACACGTCTAATTGAGATAAGGACACATTTTAGAAAATCCCAAACCCAAAGAATACAGAAAAGCCCACAAATAACCCCAAATGACCAACTCGGCCTGGTTTGAATCAAAAATGAACATATGTCTAAATAGGTATCGATTTGTAGGTCACAACCCTCAACATCGCATCCACATGTCTAATAAGAGATAAAGACAGTTTTTAGAAAATCCCAAACCAAAAAAAGTATAGAAATGCCCCCAAATAACTCCAAACGACCCACCCAGTCTGGTTCGGACCGAAAATAAACATATGTCAAAATACGTATCAATTCGAAGGTAACGACTCTCAACATCGCATCCACACGTTTAATAAGTGATAAGGACAGTAATAGAGATTCCCAAACCCAAAAAAGTACAGAAATGCCCCCAAATAACCCCAAACGACCCTCCTGGTCTAGGTTAAACTGAAAATGAACATATGCTGAAATAGGTATCGATTCAAAGGTCACCACCGTCAACATCGCATCCACACCTCTAATAAGAGATAAGGACACTTTTTAGAGAATCCCAAACCCAAAAAAGTACAGAAATGCCCCCAAATAACCCCAAACGACCCACCCGGTTTGGTTTAAACCAAAAATGAACATACAGTAAAATAGGTATCGATTCGAAAGTCACGACCCTCAGCATCGGAGCCACACGTCTAATAAGAGATAAGGACACTTTTTAGAGAATCCCAAACCCAAAAAAGTGCAAAAATGGTCCCCAAATTACCCCAAACGACCCACCCGGTCTGGTTTAAACCAAAATTGAACATATGCCAAAATAGGTATCGATTCGAAGGTCACGACCCTCAATATCGCATCCACACATCTAATAAGAGATAAGGACACATTTTAGAAAATACCAAACCCAAAAAAGTACAGAAATGCCCCCAAAATAACCCCAAACGACCCACCCGGTCTGGTTTAAATAAAAAATGAATATATGTCGAAATAGGTATCGATTCGAAGGTCACAACCCTTAACATCGCATCCACATGTCTAATAAGAGATAAGGACACTTTTTAGAAAATACCAAACCCAAAAAAGTACAGAATTACCCCCAAATAAGCCCACACAACCCACCCAGTCTGGTTCGGACCGAAAATAAACATATGTTGAAATACGTATCGGTTTGAAGGTCACGACTCTCAACATCGTATCCACACATTTAATAAGTAATAAGGACACTTTTAGAGAATCCCAAACCCAAAAAAGTACAGAAATGCCCCCAAATAACCCCAAACGACCCTCCTGGTCTGGTTTAAACTGAAAATGAACATATGCCAAAATAGGTATCGATTCGAAGGTCACAGCCGTCAACATCACATCCACACCTCTAATAAGAGATAAGGACACTTTTTAGAGAATCCGAAACCCATAAAAGTACAGAAATGCCACCAAATAACCCCAAACGACACACCCGATCTGGTTTAAACAAAAAATGAACATACACTAAAATAGGTATCGATTTGAAGGTCACGGCCCTCAACATCGTAGCCACACATCTAATAAGAGATAAGGACACTTTTTAGATAATCCCAAACCCAAAAAAGTGCAGAAATGCTCCCACATTGCCCCATACGACCCACCCGGTCTGGTTTAAACCGAAAATGAACATATGCCAAAATAGGTATCGATTCGAAGGTCACGACCCTCAACATCGCATCCACACGTCTAATAAGAGATAACGACACATTTTGGGAAAATACCAAACCCAAAAAAGTATAGAAATGCCCCCAAAATAACCCCAAACGACCCACCCGATCCGGTTTAAATAAAAAATGAATATATGTTCAAATAGGTATTGATTAGAAGGTCACAACCCTCAATATCGCATCCACACGTTTAATAAGAGATAATGACACTTTTTAGAAAACACCAAATCCAAAAAAGTACAGAATTGCCCCCAAATAAACCCACACGACTCACCCAGTATGGTATAAACCAAAAACGAACATATGCCAAAATAGGTATCGATTCGAAGGTCACGACCCTCAACATCGCATCCACACATCTAATAAGAGATATTGACCCTTTTTAGAGAATCCCAAACCCAAAAAATTATAGAAATGCCCCCAAATATCCCCAAACGACCCACCTAGTCTAGTTGAAACCAAAAATGAACATACGTCGAAATAGGTATCGATTCGTAGGTCACAACCCTCAACATCGCATCCACACATCTAATAAGAGATAAGGACATTTTTTAGAAAATCCCTAATGAACAAAAGTACAGAAATACCCCCAAATAACTACAAACGACCCACCTGTTCTGGTTCAATCCGAAAATAAACATATGTCAAAATAGCTATCAATTCAAAGGTCACGACCCTCAACATCGCATCCACACGTCTAATAAGAGATAAGGACACTTTTTAGAGAATCCCAAACCTAAAAAAGTACAGAAATGCCCCAAAATAACCCCAAACGACCCTCCCGATCGGGTTTAAATAAAAAATGAACATATGTCGAAATAGGTATCGATTCGAAGGTCACGAACCGCAACATTGTATCCACAGGTCTAATAAGAAATAAGGACACTTTTTAGAAAATCTCAAGCCCAAAAAAGTATAGAAATGCCCCCAAATAACCTTAAACGACACACCCGATCTGATTTCAATCCAAAATGAACAGATACCAAAATAGGTATCGATGCGGAGCTCACGACCCTCAACATCACATCCACACATATAATAAGAGAAAAGGACAATTTTTAGAAAATACCAAACCCAAAAAAGTACAGAAATGCCCCCATATACTCCCAAACGACCCACGGTCTGGTTTAAACCGAAAATGAACATATGTCGAAATAGGTATCGATTCGAAGGCCATGACCCTCCACATTGTATCCACACGTTTAGTTAGAGATAAGGACACTTTTTAGAAAATCCCAAACCTAAAAAAGTACAGAAATGCCCCTAAATAACCCCAAACGACCCACCTGGTTCGGTTTAAATCGAAAATGAACATATGTCAAAATAGGTATCGATTCGCAGGTCACAACCCTCAACATCGCATCCGAACGTCTAATAAGAGATAATGACACTTTTTAGAAAATTCCAAACCAATAAAAGTGCAGAAATGCCCCCAAATAACTCCAAACGACCCACCGGATCTGGTTTGGACCTGAAATGAACATATGTTGAAAAACGTATCGATTCAATGGTCACGACCCTCAACATCGCATCCACACATCTAATAAGAGAAAGGGACACTTATTAGAGAATTCCAAACCCAAAAAAGTATAGAAATACCGTAGAATAACCCCAAATGACCCACCCGATCAGGTTTAAACCAAAAAGGAACATATGTCGAAATAAGTATCGATTCGAAGGTCACGACCCTCAACTTCGCATCCACACATTTAATAAAAGAAAAGCACACTTCTTAGAAAATCCCCAACCAATAAAAGTACTGAAATGCCCCCAAATAACCCTAATGACCCACCCGGTCTGCTTCAAACCGAAAAAGAACATATATCAAAATATAGATATTCGATGGTCACGACCCTAAAAATCGCATCAACAAGTTAAATAAGAGATAAGGACACTTTTTAGAAAATATCACACCCAAAAAAGTACACAAATGCCCTCAAATTACCCAAAACCACCCACCTGATTTGGTTTAAACTGAAAATGAACATATGTCAAAATAGGTAACAATTCGAAGGTCACAACCCTCAACATCGCATCCACATGTCTAATTAGCGATAAGAACACTTTTTAGAAGATACCAAACCCAAAAAAGTGCAGAAATGTCCCCAAATAACCCCAAAGGACCTACCCGGTCTGGTTTAAACCGAAAATGAACATTTGTCGAAATAGGTATCGATTCGAAGGTCACGACCCTCAACATTGCATCCACACATCCAATAAGAGATAAGGACACTTTTTAAAAAATACCAAACCAAAAAAAGTACAGAAATACCCCCAAATAACCCCAAACGACCCACCCAGCCTAGTTTTAACCAAAAATGAACATACACCGAAATAGGTATCGATTCGAAGGTCACAACCCTCAGCAAAGCATCCACACGTCTAATAAGGGATAAGGACACATTTTAGAAAATGCCAAACCCAAAAAAGTAAAAAAATGCCCCAAATAACAACAAACGACCCACCCGGTCTGGTTTGGACCAAAAATGAACATATGTCGAAATATGTATCGATTCGAAGGTCCCGACCCTCAAGATCCCATCCACACGTCTAATTGAGATAAGGACACTTTTTAGAAAATCCCAAACCCAAAAGAATACAGAAATGCCGACAAATAACCCCAAATGACCCACTCGGCCTGGTTTGAATCGAAAATGAACATATGTCTAAATAGGTATCGATTCGCATGTCACAACCCTCAACATCGTATCCACACGTCTAATAAGAGATAAGGACACTTTTTAGAAAATCCCAAACCAAAAAAAGTATAGAAATGCCCCCAAATAACTCCAAACGACCCACCCAGTCTGGTTCGGACCGAAAATAAATATATGTCGAAATACGTATCGATTCGAAGGTCACGACTCTCAACATCGCATCCACACGTTTAATAAGTGATAAGGACACTAATAGAGAATCCCAATCCCAAAAAAGTATAGAAATGCCCCCAAATAACCCCAAACGACCCTCCTGGTCTAGTTTAAACTGAAAATGAACATATGCCAAAATAGGTATCGATTCGAAAGTCACCACCGTCAACATCGCATCCACACCTCTAATAAGAGATAAGGACACTTTTAAGAGAATCCCAAACCCAGAAAAGTACAAAAATGCCCCCAAATAACCCCAAACGACCCACCCGATTTGGTTTAAACAAAAAATGAACATACAGTAAAATAGGTATCGATTCGAAGGTCACGACCCTCAGCATCGAAGCCACACGTCTAATAAGAGATAAGGACACTTTTTAAAGAATCCCAAACCCAAAAAAGTGCAGAAATGCTCCCAAATTACCCCAAACGACCCACCTGGTCTGGTTTAAACCGAAATTAAACATATGCCAAAATAGGTATCGATTCGAAGGTCACGACCCTCAATATCGCATCCACACGTCTAATAAGAGATAAGGACACATTCTAGAAAATACCAAACCCAAAAAAGTACAGAATTGCCCCCTAAATAACCCCAAATGACCCACCCAATCTGATTTAAATAAAAAATGAATATATGTCGAAATAGGTATCGATTCGAAGGTCACAACCCTTAACATCGCATCCACATGTCTAATAAGAGATAAGGACACTTTTTAGAAAATACCAAACCCAAAAAAGTACAGAATTACCCCCAAATAAGCCCACACAACCCACCCAGTCTGGTATAAACCGAAAATGAACATATGCCAAAATAGGTATCGATTCGAAGGTGACGACCCTCAACATCGCATCCACACGTCTAATAACGGATAAGGACACATTTTAGAAAATACCAAACCCAAAAAAGTAAAAAATGCCCCCAAATAACTACAAATGACCCACCCGGTCATGTTTAAATCGAAAATGAACATATGTCGAAATACGTATCGATTCGAAGGTCACGACCCTCAACATCGCATCCACACATCTTATAAGAGATAAGGACACTTTTTAGAGAATCCCAAACCCAAAAAACTACAGTAATGCCCCCAAATAACCCCAAATGACCCACCCGATCTTGTTTAAATCGAAAATGAACATATGTCAAAATAGGTATCGATTCGAAGGTCACGACCCTCAACATCGCATCCACATGTCTAATTGAGATACGGACACTTTTTAGATAATCCCAAACCCAAAAGAATACAGAAATGCCAAAAAATAACCCCAAATGACCAACTTGGTCTGGTTTGAACCGAAAATGAACATATGTCAAAATAGGTATCGATTCGCAGGTCACAACCCTCAACATCGCATCCACACGTCTAATAAGAGATAAGGACACTTTTTAGAAAATCCCAAACCAAAAAAAGTGCAGAAATGCCCCCAAATAACTCCAAACAACCCACCCAGTCTGGTTCGGACCGAAAATAAACATATGTCGAAATACGTATTGGTTTGAAGGTCACGACTCTCAACATCGTATCCACACGTTTAATAAGTGATAAGGACACTTTTAGAGAATCCCAAACCCAAAAAAGTACAGAAATGCCCCCAAATAACCCCAAACGACCCTCCTGGTCTGGTTTAAACTGAAAATGAACATATGCCAAAATAGGTATCGATTCGGAGGTCACAACCGTCAACATCACATCCACACCTCTAATAAGAGATAAGGACACTTTGTAGAGAATCCCAAACCCATAAAAGTACAGAAATACCACCAAATAACCCCAAACGATCCACCCGATTTGGTTTAAACAAAAAATGAACATACACTAAAATAGATATCGATTTGAAGGTCACGGCCCTCAACATCGCAGCCACACATCTAATAAGAGATAAGGACACTTTTTAGATAATCCCAAACCCAAAAGAGTGCAGAAATGCTCCCAAATTACCCCATACGACCCACCCGGTCTGGTTTAAATCGAAAATGAATATATGCCAAAATAGGTATCGATTCGAAGGTCACGACCCTCAACATCGCATCCACATGTCTAATAAGAGATAAGGACACATTTTGGGAAAATACCAAACCCAAAAAAGTATAGAAATGCCCCCAAAGTAACCCCAAACGACCCACCCAGTCCGGTTTAAATAAAAAATGAATATATGTTCAAATACGTATCGATTAGAAGGTCACAACTCCCAATATCGCATCCACACATTTAATAAGAGATAATGACACTTTTTAGAAAACACCAAACCCAAAAAAGTACAGAATTGCCCCCAAATAAACCCACACGACTCACCCAGTATGGTATAAACAAAAAATGAACATATGCCGAAATAGGTATCGATTCGATGGTCACTACCCTCGACATCGCATCCACATGTCTAATAAGAGATAATGAAACTTTTTAAAAATACCAAACCCAAAAAAGTACAGAAATGCCCCCAAATAACCCGAAACGACCCACTCGGTCTGGTTTAAATAGAAAATTAACATATGTCGAAATAGGTATCAATTCAAAGGTCACGACCCTCAACATCGCATCCACACGTCTAATAAGAGATAAGGACATTTTTTAGAAAATACCAAACCCAAAAAAGTACAAAAATACTCCCAAATAACCCCAAACGACCAACCCGATCTGGTTTAAACCAAAAATTAACATACGCCGAAATAGGTATCGATTCGAAGGTCACGACCCTCAACATCGCATCCACACGTCTAATAAGAGATATGGACCCTTTTTAGAGAATCCCAAACCCAAAAAATTATAGAAATGCCCCCAAATATCCCCAAACGACCCACCTAGTCTAGTTGAAACCAAAAATGAACATACGTCGAAATAGGTATCGATTCGCAGGTCACAACCCTCAACATCGCATCCACACATCTAATAAGAGATAAGGACATTTTTTAGAAAATCCCTAACGAACAAAAGTACAGAAATACCCCCAAATAACTACAAACGACCCACCTGTTCTGGTTCAATCCAAAAATAAACATATGTCAAAATAGCTATCAATTCAAAGGTCACGACCCTCAACATCGCATCCACACGTCTAATAAGAGATAATGACACTTTTTAGAGAATCCCAAACCTAAAAAACATAGAAATGCCTCAAAATAACCCCAAACGACTCTCCCGATCGGGTTTAAACAAAAAATGAACATATGTCGAAATAGGTATCGATTCGAAGGTCACGAACCTCAACATCGTATCCACAGGTCTAATAAGAAATAAGGAGACTTTTTAGAAAATCCCAAGCCCAAAAAAGTACAGAAATGCCCCCAAATAACCTTAAACGACCCAGCCAATCTGATTTCAATCGAAAATGAACAGATACCGAAATAGGTATCGATGCGGAGGTCACGACCCTCAACATCGCATCCTCACATATAATAAGAGATAAGGAAAATTTTTAGAAAATACCAAACCCAAAAAAGTATAGAAATGCCCTCATATAGTCCCAAACGACCCACCTGGTCTGGTTTAAACCGAAAATGAACATATGTCAAAATAGGTATCGATTCAAAGGCCATGACCCTCCACATTGTATCCACACGTTTAGCTAGAGATAAGGACACTTTTTAGAAAATCCCAAACCTAAAAAAGTATAGAAATGCCCCTAAATAACCCCAAACGACCCACCTGGTCCGGTTTAAACCGAAAATGAACATATGTCAAAATAGGTATCGATTCGCAGGTCACAACCCTCAACATCGCATCCGCACGTCTAATAAGAGATAATGACACTTTTTAGAAAATCCCAAACCAATAAAAGTACAGAAATGCCCCCAAATAACTCCAAACGACCCACCCGGTCTGGTTTGGACCCGAAATGAACATATGTTGAAAAACGTATCGATTCAACGGTCACGACCCTCAATATCGCATCCACACATCTAATAAGAGAAAGGGACACTTATTAGCGAATCCCAAACCCAAAAAAGTATAGAAATACCCCAGAATAACCCCAAATGACCCACCCGGTCAGGTTTAAACCAAAAAGGAACATATGTCGAAATAAGTATCGATTCGAAGGTCACAACCCTCAACTTCACATCCACACATTTAATAAGAGAAAAGCACACTTCTTAGAAAATCCCCAACCAATAAAAGTACTGAAATGCCCCCAAATAACCCTAATGACCCACCCGGTCTGGTTTAAACCGAAAAAGAACATATGTCAAAATATGTATCTATTCGATGGTCACGACCCTAAAAATCGCATCAACAAGTTAAATAAGAGATAAGGACACTTTTTAGAAGATACCAAACCCAAAAAAGTACACAAATGCCCCCAAATTACCCAAAAGCACCCACCTGGTTTGGTTTAAACCGAAAATGAACATATATCGAAATAGGTAACAATTCGAAGGTCACGACCCTCAACATCGCATCCACACGTCCAATAAGAGATAAGGACACTTTTAGAAAATATCAAACCAAAAAAAGTACAGAAATACCCCCAAATAACCCCAAACGACCCACCTGGTCTGGTTTAAACCGAAAATGAATATATGTTGAAATAGGTATCGATTCGCAAGTCACAACCCTCAACATCGCATCCACACGTCTAATAAGAGATAAGGACACTTTTTAGAAAATCCCAAACCAATAAAAGTATAGAAATGCCCCAAATAACTCAAAATGACCCACCCGGTCTGGTTTGGACCAGAAATGAACATATGTCGAAATACATATCGATTCAAAGGTCACGACCCTCAACATCGCATCCACACATCTAAGAGGAGCTAAGGACACTTTTTCGAGAATCCCAAACCCAAAAAAGTACAGAAATACCCCCAAATAACCCCAAATGATCCACCCGATCTGGTTTAAACAAAAAATGAAAATATATCAAAATAAGTATCGATTCGAAGGTCACGACCCTAAAAATCGCATCCACAAGTCTAATAAGAGATTAGGACACTTTTTAAAAAATATCAAACCCAAAAAAGTATAGAAATGCCCCCAAATTACCCTAAACGACCCACCTGGTTTGGTTTAAACCGAAAATGAACATATATCGAAATAGGTAACAATTCGCAGGTCACGACCCTCAACATTGCATCCACATGTCTAATTTGAGATAAGGACACTTTTTAGAAAATTCCAGACCCAAAAAAGTATAGAAAGGCCCCCAAATAACCCCAAAGGTCCCACCCGGTCTGGTTTAAACCAAAAATCAACATATGTCGAATACGTATCGATTCGAAGGTCACAACCCTCAACATCGCATCCACACGTCTAATAAGAGATAAGGACATTTTTTAGAAAATACCAAACCCAAAATGTACAGAAATGCCACCAAATAACCCCAAACGACCCACCCGGACATGTTTAAAGCGAAAATGAACATATGTCGAAATAGGTATCGATTTGACGGTCACGACCCTAAACAATGCATCCACGCGTCTAATTAGAGATTAAGACACCTTTTAGAAAATCCCAAACCCAAAAAAGTACATAAATGCCACAAAATAACCCCAAATGACCGACCTGGTCTGGATTAAACCGAAAATGAACATATGTCGAAATAGGTATCGGTTCGAGGGTCACGACCCTCAACATCACATCCACATGTCTAATTAGAGATAAGGACACTTTTTAGAGAATCCCAAACCCAAAAAAGTACAGAAATCCCCCCAAATAATCCCAAATGACGCACCCAGTCTGGTTTAAACCAAAAATGAACATATGTCGAAACAGGTATCGATTCAAAGGTCACGACCCTCAACATCGCATCCACACGTCTAATAAGAGATAAGGACACTTTTTAGAAAACACCAAACCCAAAAAAGTACAGAAATCCCCCAAAAAACCCCAAACAACCCACCCGGTTTAGACTAAACCAAAAATGAACATACGCCAAAATAGGTATCAATTCAGAGGTCACGACCCTCAACATCGCATCCACACGCCTAATAGGAGATAATGACACTTTTTACAGAATCCCAAACCCAAAAAAGTACAGAAATGCCCCCAAATAACCCCAAACGACCCACTCGGTCAGGTTTAAACTTAAAATGAACTTATCCCGAAATATGTATCGATTCGAAGGTCACGACCCTCAACATCGCATCCACGCAACTAATAAGAGATAAAGACACTTTTTAGGAAATACCAAACCCAAAAAAGTACAGAAATGACCCCAAATAATCCGAAACCACCCACCCAGTCTGGTTTAAAGAGAGAACGAACATAGGTTGAAATAGGTATCGATCCGAAGGTCATGACCCTCAACATCGCATCCGCATGTTTAATAAGAGATAAGGATACATTTTTGAAAATCCCAACCCATTAAACTACTGAAATGCCCCCAAATAAGCCCAATGACCCACCCGCTCTGGTTTAAACCGAAAATGAACATATGTTGAAATATGTATCTTTTCGAAGGTCACGACCCTCAAAATCGCATCCACAAGTCTAATAAGAGATATGGACACTTTTTAGAAAATATTAAACCCAAAAAAGTATAGAAATGCCCCCAAATTACCCCAAACAACCCACCTGGTTTGGTTTAAACAAAAAATGAACATATGTCGAAATAGGTATCGATTCATAGGTCACAACCCCCAACATCGCATCCACATGTCTAATTAGAGATAAGGACACTTTTTAGAAAATACCAAACCCAAAAAAGTACACTAATGCCCCCAAATAATCCTAAACAACCCACCCGGTCTGGTTTAAACCGAAAATGAACATATGTCGAAATAGGTATCGATTCAAAGGTCACGGCCCTCAACATTGCATCCACACGTCTAATAAGAAATTAGGACCCTTTTTAGAAAATACCAAACCCAAAAAGTATAGAAATGCCCCCAGATAACCCCAAACAACCTACCCGGTCTGGTTTAAACCAAAAATGAACATATGTCAAAATAGGTATCGATTCAAAGGTCACGACCAAAAACATCGCATCCACACGTCTAATTAGAGATTAGGACACTTTTTAGAAAATCCCAAACCCAAAAAAGTACAGAAATGCCCCAAAATAACCCCAGACGACCCACCTGGTCTGGTTTAAATCGAAAATGAACATATGTAAAAATAGGTATCGGTTCGAAGGCCACGACCCTCAACATCGCATCCACACATCCAATTAGAGATAAGGACACTTCTTTGAAAATCTCAAACCCAAAAAAGTACAGAAATGCCCCCAAATAACCCCAAACGACCCACCCAGTCTGGTTTAAATAAAAAATGAACATACGTCAAAATAGGTATCGATTTGAAGGTCACGACCCTCAACATCGCATCCACACGTCTAATAGGAGATAAGGACACTTTTTAGAGAATCCCAAACCCAAAAAACTGTAGAAATGCCCCCAAATAACCCCGAATGACCCACCCAGTCTGGTTTAAACTGAAAATGAACATATGTCGAAATAGGTATCGATTTGAATGCCACGGCGCTCAACATCACATCCACACATTTAATTAGAGATAGAGACACTTTTAAAAAATCCCAAACAAAAAAAAGTACAGAAATGCCCCCAAATAACCCCAAACGATCCACCTGCTGTTAAACCGAAAATGAACATATGCCGAAATAGGTATTGATTCAAAGGTCACGGCCCACAACATTGCATCCACACGTCTAACAAGAGATAATGACACTTTTTATAAAATCCAAACCCAAAAAAGTACAGAAATGCCCCCAAATAACCCCAAACGACCTACCCGATCTGGTTTAAACCAAAAATGAACATATACCGAAATAGGTATCGATTTGAAGGTCGCGACCCTCAACATTGCGTCCACCCATCTAATAAGAGATAAGGGCACTTTTTAGAAAATACCAAACCCAAAAAAGTATAGTAATGCCCCCAAATAACCCAAACGGCATACCCGGTCTGGCTTAAATCGAAAATGAACATATGCCGAAATAGGTATCGATTCGGAGGCCATGACCCTCAACATCGTATCCACACGTCCAATAAGGAACAAGGACACTTTTTAGAAAATACCAAATCCAACAAAGTACAGAAATGCCCCCAAATAACCCCAAACGACCCACACGGTCTGGTTTAAACAAAAATTGAACATATGTCAAAATAGGTATCGATTTGAAGGCCATGACCCCCAACATCGCATCCACACGTTTAATTAGAGATAAGGACATTTTTTAGAAAATCCCAAACCCAAAAAAGTACATAAATGCCCCCCAAATAACACCAAACAACCCACCAGGTCTGGTTTAAACCGAAAATGAACAAATATCGAAATAGGTATCGATTCGTAGGTCACAACCCTCAACATCGAATCCACACGTCTAATAGGATATAAGGACACCTTTTAGAAAATCACAAGCCCAAAAAAGTACAGAAACACCCCCAAATAACCCCGAAGGACCCACCCGGTCTGGTTTAAATCGAAAATGAATAGATGCCGAAATAGGTAATGATTCAAAGGTCACGACCCTCAACATCGCATCCACATGTCTAATAAGAGATTAAGGACACATTTTAGAAAATTCCAAACCCAAAAAAGTATAGAAATGCCCCTAAATAACCCCAAACGACCCACCCGGTCTTGTTTAAACCGAAAATGAACATATGCCAAAATTGGTATCGATTCGAAGGTCACGACCCTCAACATCGCATCCACACGTCTAATAAGAGATATGGGCACTTTTTAGGGAATCCTAACCCATAAAAAGTACAAAAATGCCCCCACATAACGCCAAACGACCCACCCGGTCTGGTTTAAATTGAAAATGAAGATATGCCGAAATAGGTATCGATTCGAAGGTCACAACCCTCAACATCGCATCCACACGTCTAATAAGGGATAAGGACTCTTTTTATAAAAATACCAAACCCAAAAAAGTATAGAAATGCCCCCAAAAATCCCAAATGACCCACCCGATTTAGTTTAAACCGAAAAATGAATATACACCGAAATAGGTATCGATTCGGAGGTCACGACCCCCAACATCCCATCCATGCGTCTAATAAGAGATAATGACACTTTTTACAGAATCCCAAACCCAAAAAATTATAGAAATGCCCCTAAATAAATCCAAATGACCCACCCAGTCTAGTTTAAACCGAAAATGAACATATGCCGAAATAGGAATCAATTCGAAGGTCACGACCGTGAACATCGTATCCACGCATCTAATAAGAGATAAGGACAAATTTAAGAGAATACCAAGCCCAAAAAAGTACAGAAATGCCCCCAAATAATCCCAAACCACCCACCTGGCCTGGTTTAAACCGAAAATGAACATATTTTGAAATAGGTATCGATTCGAAGGTCACAACCCTCAACATCGCATCCACACATTTAATTAGAGATAAGTACACTTTTTAAAAATCCCAAACCCACAAAAGTACAAAAATGCCCCCAAAATTCCCCAAACGACCCACCGGGTTTGGTTTAAACCGAAAATGAACATACATCGAAATAGGTATCGATTCGTAGGTCACGACCCTCAACATCGCACCCTCATGTCTAATTAGAGATAAGGACACTTTTTAGAAAATCCCAAACCCACAAAACTACAGAAATGCCCCCAAATAACCCCATATGACCGACCTGGCCTGGTTTAAACCGAAAATGAACAAATGTCGAAATAGGTATCGATTCGAAGGTCACAACCCTCAACATCGTATCCGCACGTCTAATAGGATATAATGACACTTTTTAGAAAATTCCAAGCCCAAAAAAGTACAGAAACGTCCCCAAATAACCCCAAACGACCCACCCGGTCTGGTTTAAATCGAAAATGAACAGATGCCGAAATAGGTATCGATTCGGAGGTCACGACCCTCAACATCGCATCCACATGTCTAATTAGAGATAAGGATACTTTTTAGAATATTTCAAACCCAAAAAAGTACATAAATGCCCCTAAATAACCCCAAACGACCAACCCAGTATGGTTTAAACCGAAATTGAACATATGCCAAAATTGGTATCGATACGAAGGTCACAACCCTCAACATCGCATCCACACGTCTAATAAGAGATATGGGCACTTTCTAGAGAATCCTAAATCCAAAAAAGTACAAAAATGCCACCAAGTAACCCCAAATGACCCACCCGGTCTGGTTTAAACTGAAAATTAACATATGTCGAAATAGGTATCGATACGAAGGTCACAACCCTCAACATTGCATCCACACGTCTAATAAGGGATAAGGACTCTTTTTATAAAAATACCTAACCCAAAAGAGTACAGAAATGCCCCCAAAACACCCCCAAACGACCCACCCGGTTTGGTTTAAACCGAAAAATGAATATACGCCGAAATAGGTATCGATTCGGAGGTCATGACCCTCAACATCCCATCCACGCGTCTAATAAGAGATAATGACACTTTTTACAGAATCCCAAACCCAAAAAAGTACAAAAATGCCCCCAAATAAACCCAAACGACCCACCCGGACTGGTTTAAACCGAAAATGAACATATGCCAAAATAGCTATCGATTCGAAGGTCACGACCGTGAACATCGCATCCACTCATATAATAAGAGATAAGTCACTTTTTAGAAAATACCAAAAGCAAAAAAGTACAGAAATGCCCCCAAACCACCCACCCGGTCTGGTTTAACCGAAAATGAACATATTCCGAAATAGGTATTGATTCGAAGGCCACGACCCTCAACATCGCATCCACACATTTAATTAGAGATCAGGACACTTTTTAAAAATTCCAAACCCAAAATAGTACAGAAATGCCCCCAAATTTCCCCAAACGACCCACCTAGTTTGGTTTAAATCGAAAATGAACATATGTCGAAATAGGTATCGATTCGCAGGTCACGACCCTCAACATCTCATCCTCATGTCTAATTAGAGATAAAGACACTTTTTAGAAAATGCCAAACCCAAAAAAAAGATAAAAATGCCCCCAAATAACCCCAAACGACCCACCCGGTCAGGTTTAAACCAAAAATGAACATATGCCAAAATAGGTTTCGATTCGAAGGTCACGACCCTCAACATTGCATCCACACGTCTAATAAGAGATAAGGACACTTTTGAGAACATACCAAACCCAAAAAAGTACAGTAATGCCCCCAAATAACCCCAGACGACCAGCCCGGTCTGGTTGAAATTGAAAATGAACATATGTCGAAATAGGTATGGATTCGAAGGTCACGACCCTCAACATTTTTTTATCCCCACGACTAATTATAGATTATGACACTTTTTAGAGAATCCCAAACCCAAAAAAGGGTAGAAATGCCCCCAAATAACCCCAAACGACGCACCCGGTCTGGTTTAAACCAAAAATAAACATATGCCAAAATAAGTATTGATTCGAAAGTCACGGCCCTCAACATCGCATCCACACGTCTAATAAGAGATAAGGACACTTTTTACAAAATCCCAACCCCAAAAAAGTACAGAAATGCCCCCAATTAACCCCAAACGATCCACTTGGTCTGGTTTAAACCGAAAATGAACATATGCCAAAATAGGTATTGATTCGAAGGTCACGACTCTCAACATCGTATCCACACGTCTAATAGGAGATAAGGAGACTTTTTAGAAAATACCAAACCCAAAAATGAAAGAAATGCCCCCAAATAATCCCAAACGACCCACCCGGTCTGGTTTAAACCAAAAAATGGACATATGCCGAAATAGGTATTGATTCAAAGGTCACGGCCCTCAACATCGCAGCCACACGTCTAATAAGAGATAAGGACATTTTTTATAAAATCCCAAACCCAAAAAAGTATAGAAATGCCCCCAAAAACCCCAAACGACCCACCCGGTTTGGTTTAAATCGAAAATGAACATATGCCAAAATAGGTATCGATTCGAAGGTCATGACCGTCAACATCGTATCTACACATCTAATAAGAGATAATGACACTTTTTAGAAAATACCAAACCCAAAAATGCAAAGAAATGCTCCCAAATAACCCCAAATGACCCACCCCGTCTGGTTTAAACCGAAAATGAACATATGTCGAAATAGGTATTGATTCGAAGGTCACGACCCTCAACATCGCATCCACATGTCTAATTAGAGATAAGGACACTTTTAAAGAATTCCAAGCCCAAAAGAGTACATAAATGCCCCAAATAACCCCAAGCGACCCACAGAGTCTGGTTTAAATCGAAAATGAACATATGTCAAAAAGGTATCGATCGAAGGCCACGACCCTCAACATCGTATCCACACATTTAATTAGAGATAAGGACACTTTTTAAAAATCCCAAACCCAAAAAGTAGCGAAATGCCGCCAAATTTTCCCAAACGACCCACCAGGTTTGGTTTAAACCGAAAATGAACATATGTCGAAATAGGTATCGATTCGCAGGTCACGACCCTCAACATCGCATCCTCATGTCTAATTAGAGATAAGGACACTTTTTAGAATATGCAAAACCCAAAAAAAGATAAAAATGCCCCCAAATAACCCCTAATGACCCATCCGGTCTGGTTTAAACTGAAAACTAACATACGCCAAAATAGGTATCGATTCGAAGGTCACAACTCTCAACATCACATCCACACGTCTAAAAAGTGATAAGGACTCTTTTTATAAAAATACCAAACCCAAAAAAGTACAGAAGTGCCCCCAAAAAACCCAAAACGACCCACCCAGTTTGGTTTAAATGAAAAAATGAATATACACCGAAATAGGTATTGATTCGGAGGTCACGACCCTCAACATCCCATCCACGCGTCTAATAAGAGATAATGACACTTTTTTCAGAATCCCAAACCCAAAAACGTACAGAAATGCCCCCAAATAAATCCAAAGGACCCACTCAGTCTGGTTTAAATCGAAAATGAACATATGCCGAAATAGGTATCGATTCGAAGGTCACGACGGTGAACATCGCATCCACGCGTCTAATAAGAGATAAGGACATTTTTTAGAAAATACCAAACCCAAAAAAGTACAAAAATGCCCCCAAACCACCCACCCGGTCTGGTTTAAACCGAAAATGAACATATTTCGAAATAGGTATTATTTCGAAGGCCACGACCCTCAACATTGCATCCACACATTTAATTAGAGATAAGGGCACTTTTTAAAAATCCCAAACCCAAAAAAGTATAGAAATGCCCCCAAATTTCCCCAAATGACCCACCTGGTTTGGCTTAAACCGAAAATGAACATATGTCGAAATAGGTATCGATTCGCAGGTCACGACCCTCAACATCACATCCTCATGTCTAATTAGAGATAAGGACACTTTTTAGAAAATGCCAAACCCAAAAGAAGACAAAAATGCCCCAAAATAACCCCAAACGACCCACCCGATCTGGTCTAAACTGAAAATTAATATACGCCGAAATAGGTATCGATTCAAAGGTCACAACCCTCAACATCGCATCCACACGTCTAATATGGGATAAGGACTCTTTTTATAAAAATACCAATTCCAAAAAAGTACGTAAATGCCCTCAAAAAACCCCAAACGACCCACCCGGTTTGGTTTAAACCGAAAAATGAATATACGCCGAAATAGGTATCGATTCGGAGGTCACGACGCTCAACATCCCATCCACGTGTCTAATAAGAGATAATGACACTTCTTACAGAATCCCAAACCCAAAAAAGCACACAAATGCCCCCAAATAAACCCAAACGACCCACCCGGTCTGGTTTAAACCGAAAATCAACGTATGCCAAAATAGGTATCGATTCGAAGGTCACGACCGTGAACATCGCATCCACGTGTCTAATAAGAGATAAAGACACTTTTTAGAAAATATCAAGCCCGAAAAAGTGCAGAAATGGCCCCAAATAACCCCAAACCACCCACCCGGTCTGGTTTAAACTGAAAATGAACATATTCCAAAATAGGTATTGATTCGAAGGCCACGACCCTCAACATCGCATCCACACTTTTAATTAGAGATAAGGACACTTTTTAAAAATCCCAAATCCAAAAAAATACAGAAATGCCCCCAAATTTCCCCAAATGACCCAGCTGATTTGGTTTAAACCAAAAATGAACGTATGTCGAAATAGGTATCGATTAGCAGGTCACGACCCTCAACATCGCATCCTTATGTCTAATTAGAGATAAGGACACTGTTAAGAAAATGCCAAACCCAAAAAAAGACAAAAATGTCCCCAAATAACCCCAAATGACCCATCCGGTCTGGTTTAAACCGAAAACGAACATATGCCGAAATAGGTTTCGATTCGAAGGTCACGACCCTCAACATTGCATCCACACGTCTAATAAGAGATAAGGACACCTTTGAGAACATACCAAACCCAAAAAAGTACGGAAATGCCCCCAAATAACCCCAGACGACCAGCCCGATCTGGTTTAAACCGAAAACGAACATATGTCGAAATAGGTATGGATTTGAAGGTCACGACCCTCAACATCTTATCCACATGACTAATTATAGATTATGACACTTTTTAGAGAATCCCAAACCCAGAAAATGGCAGAAATGCCCCCAAATAACCCCAAACGATCCACCCGGTCTGGTTTAAATCGAAAATAAACATATGCCAAAATAGGTATTGATTCGAAAGTCACGGCTCTCAACATCGCATCCACACGTCTAATAAGAGATAAGGACACTTTTTATTAAATCCCAACCCAAAAAAAGTACAGAAATGCCCCCAAATAACCCCAAACGATCCACCTGGTCTGATTTAAACCGAAAATGAACATATGCCAAAATAGGTATTGATTCGAAGGTCACGACCCTCAACATCGCATCCACACGTCTAATAGGAGATAAGGAGACTTTTTAGAAAATACCAAACCCAAAACTGAAAGAAATGCCCCCAAATAACCCCTAACGACCCACCCGGTCTGGTTTAAACCAAAAAATGGACATATGCCGAAATAGGTATTGATTCGAAGGTCACAGCCCTCAACATCGCATCCACAAGTCTAATAAGAGATAAGGATATTTTTTATAAAATCCCAAACCCAAAAAAGTACAGAAATGCCCCCAAATAACCCCAAACGACCCACCCGGTTTGGTTTAAACCGAAAATGAACATATGCCAAAATAGGTATTGATTCGAAGGTCACGATCCTCAACATCGCATCCACACGTCTAATAAGAGATAATGACACTTTTTAGAAAATACCAAACCCAAAAATGCAAAGAAATGCTCCCAAATAACCCCAAATGACCCACCCCGTCTAGTTTAAATCGAAAATGAACATATGTGGAAATAGGTATTGATTCGAAGGTCACGACCCTCAACGTCGCATCCACATGTCTAATTAGAGATAAGGACACTTTTTAAAGAATTTCAAGCCCAATAGATTGCAGAAATGCCCCCAAATAACCCCAAACGACCCACCCGGTCTGGTTTAAATCGAAAATGAACATATGTCGAAAAAGGTATCGATGCGAAGGCCACGACCCTCAACATCGCATCCACACATTTAATTAGAGATAAGGACACTTTTTAAAAATCCCAAACCCAAAATAGTACAGAAATGCCCCCAAACGACCCACCAGGTTTGGTTTAAATCGAAAATGAACATATGTCGAAATAGGTATCGATTCGTAGGTCACGACCCTCAACATCGCATCCTCAAGTCTAATTAGAGATAAGGACACTTTTTAGAAAATGCCAAACCAAAAAAAAGATAAAAATGCCCCCAAATAACCCCAAACGACCCACCCGGTCTGGTTTAAACTGAAAACTAACATACGTCAAAATAGGCATCGATTCGAAGGTCACAACCCTCAACATCGCATCCACACGTCTAATAAAGGATAATGACTCTTTTTATAAAAATACCAAACCCAAAAAAGTACAGAAATGCCCCAAAAAAACCCCAAACGACCCACCCGGTTTGGTTTAAGCCAAAAAATGAATATACACCAAAATACGTATCGATTCGGAGGTCACGACCCTCAACATCCCATCTACGTGTCTAATAAGAGATAATAACACTTTTTTACAGAATCCCAAACCCAAAAACGTACAGAAATGCCCCCAAATAAACCCAAACGACCCAACCGGTCTGGTTTAAATCGAAAATGAACATATGCCGAAATAGGTATCGATTCGAAGGTCACGACCGTGAACATCGCATCCACGGATCTAATAAGAGATAAGGACACTTTTTATAAAATACCAAACCCGAAAAAGTACAAAAATGCCCCGAAATAACCCCAAACCACCCACCCGGTCTGGTTTAAATCGAAATTGAACATATTCCAAAATAGGTATTAATTCGAAGGCCATGACCCTCAACATCGTATCCACACATTTAATTAGCGATAAGGACACTTTTTAAAAATCCCAAACCCAAAAAAGTATAGAAATGCCCCCAAATTTCCCCAAACGACCCACCTGGTTTGGTTTAAATCGAAAATGAACATATGTCGAAATAGGTATCGATTCGCAGGTCACGACCCTCAACATCACATCCTCATGTCTAATTAGAGATAAGCACACTTTTCAAAAAATTCCAAACCCAAAAGAAGACAAAAATGCCCCCAAATAACCCCAAACGACCCACCCGGTTTGGTTTAAACAGAAAATTTATATACGCCGAAATAGGTATCGATTCAAAGGTCACAACCCTCAACATCGCATCCACACATCTAATAAGGGATAAGGACTCTTTTTATACAAATACCAAACCCAAAAAAGTACAGAAATGCCCTCAAAAAACCCCAAACGACCCACCCGGTTTGGTTTAAATCGAAAAATGAATATACGCCGAAATAGGTATCGATTCGGAGGTCACGACCCTCAACATCCCATCCACACATCTAATAAGAGATAATGACACTTCTTACAGAATCCCAAACCCAAAAAAGTACACAAATGCCCCCAAATAAATCCAAACGACCCACCCGGTCTGGTTTAAATCGAAAATGAACATATGCCGAAATAGGTATCGATTCAAAGGTCATGACCGTGAACATCAAATCCACGCATCTAATAAGAGATAAAGACAATTTTTAGAAAATACCAAGCCCAAAAAAGTGTAGAAATGCCCCCAAATAACCCCAAACCACCCACCCGGTCTGGTTTAAACTGAAAATGAACATATCCCAAAATAGGTATTGATTCGAAGGCCACGACCCTCAACATCGCATCCACACATTTAATTAGAGATAGGGACACTTTTTAAAAATCCCAAACCAAAAAAAGTACAGAAATGCCCCAAAATTTCTCCAAAGGACCCTCCTGATTTGGTTTAAACCGAAAATGAACATATGTCGAAATAGGTATCGATTCGCAGGTCACGACCCTCAACATCGCATCCTCATGTCTAATTAGAGATAAGGACACTTTTTAGAAAATGCCAAACCCCAAAAAAAGATAAAAATGCCCCCAAATAACCCCAAACGACCCACCCGGTCTGGTTTAAACCGAAATGAACATATGCCGAAATAGGTTTCGATTCGAAGGTCATGACCCTCAACATTGCATCCACACGTCTAATAAGAGATAAGGACACTTTTGAGAACATACCAAACCCTAAAAGGTACGAAAAAACCCCCAAATAACCCCAGACGACCAACTCGGTCTGGTTTAAACCAAAAATGAACATATGTCGAAATAGGTATGGATTCGAAGGTCACGACCCTCAACATCTTATCCACACGACTAATTATAGATTATGACACTTTTTAGAGAATACCAATCCCAAAAATGCAAAGAAATGCCCCCAAATAACCCCAAATGACCCACCTCGTCTGGTTTAAATCGAAAATGAACATATGTCAAAATAAGTATTGATTCGAAGGTCACGACCCTCAACATCACATCCACACGTCTAATTAGAGATAAGGACACTTTTTAAAGAATCCAAAGCCCAAAAGAGTACAAAAATGCCCCCAAATAACCCCAAACGACCCACCCAGTCTGGTTTAAATAAAAAATGCACATATGTCGAAAAAGGTATCGATTCGAAGGCCAAGACCCTCAACATCACATCCACACTTTTAATTAGAGATAAGGATACTTTTTAAAAATCCCAAACCAAAAAAAGTACAGAAATGCCCCCAAATTACCCCAAATGACCCACCTGGTTTGGTTTAAACCGAAAATGAACATATGTCAAAATAAGTATCGATTCACAGGTCACGACCCTCAACATTGCATCCACATGTCTAATTAGAGATAAGGGCACTTTTTAGAAAATGCCAAACCCAAAAAAGTACAGTAATGCCCCCAAATAACCCCAAACGACCCACCCGGTCTGGTTTAAACCGAAAATAAACAGATGCCAAAATAGGTATCAATTCGAAGGTCACGACCCTCAACATTGCATCCACACCTCGAATAAGAGATAAGGACACTTTTTACAGAATCCCAAACCCAAAAAAGAAGAGAAATGCCCCCAAATAAACCCAAACGACCCACCCGGTCTGGTTTAAACGAAAATTGAACATATGCCAAAATAGGTATCGATTCGAAGGTCACCACCCTCAACATTGCATCAACACATCTAATAAGAGATAAGGACACTTTTTACAGAATTCCAAACCCAAAAAAGTGCAGAAATGCCCCCAAATAAACCTAAACGACCCACCCGGTCTGGTTTAAACCGAAAATGAACATATGCCAAAATACGTATCGATTCGAAGGTCACGACCCTCAACATCGCATCTATACGTCTAAAAAGGGATAAGGACTCTTTTTAGAAAACCAAACCTAAAAAAGTACAAAAATGCCCCCAAAAAACCTCAAACGATCCACCCTGTTTGGTTTAAATCGAAAAATGAATATACTCGAAAATAGGTATCGAGTCGGAGGTTACGACCCTCAACATCCCATCCACATGTCTAATATGAGATAATGACACTTTTTACAGTGTCTTAAACCCAAAAAAGTACAGAAGTGCCCCCAAATAAACCAAAATAATCACCCGGTCTGGTTTAAATCGAAAATGAACATATGCCAAAATAGGTATCGATTCGAATGTCACAACCCTGAACATCGCATCCACGCGTCTAATAAGGGATAAGGACACTTTTTAGAAAATACCAAACCCAAAAAAGTACAAAAATGCCCCCAAATATCCCCAAACGACCCACCCGGTCTGGTTTAAACCAAAAATGAACATATGTCGAAATAGGTATTGATTCGAAGGCCACGACCCTTAACATCAAATCCACACATTTAATTAGAGATAATGACACTTTTTAAAAATCCCAAACCCAAAAAAGTACAGAAATGCCCCTAAATAACCCCAAACGACCCACCCGGTCTGGTTTAAATCGAAAATGAACATATGTTGAAATAGGTATCGATTCGAAGGTCACGACCCTCAACATCGCATCCACACATCTAATTAGAGATAAGGACACTTTTTGGAGAATCCCAAGCCCAAAAGAGTACAGAAATACCCCCAAATAATCCCAAACCACCCACCCCGTCTGGTTTAAACCGAAAATGAACTTATGCCGAAATAGGTTTCGATTCGAAGGACATGACCCTCAACATCGCATCCACACGTCTAATAAGTGATAAGGTCACAAGTACCTTCCAATCGTATTTTACTCCCATAGAAATGTTTTCCGAAAATAGAAATAAGAAGAAAAAAAAACAGTTTCAGTTAATATTTTTTTTTGCTAAAGGTCAGCAAGTACAAAATTGAAATAAAAGAAAGTTACAGAATTAACTTGTAGGCATATGTAGACGAATACAAGAAAAAATTTAGCCTATGAGGCCTCACCTCCGCAATGCCATCAACAAGGAATAACTCAGACTAACAAAGATATATAAACTAGGTGGATGAGTAGTCGCTGCTCATGGTGATCCGAGGGGTGGTGGGGCTGCTCATGTGGGTTTGATGGGAGGTACTGATGGAGCGGGCATTTCAAAGGTGGGAATTGGGCTGGAACAAGAAGAAACTGGGAGTGGTGGAGGTATGCTACAGCAACAGGGAATTACGCATGTTGGCGAGGAAGGAGTTTCAGGTGCTGCAGATTCTTTGAAAGGGAAAGGAGTATCTTGGGCTTCACTGTTCTCTACTCGGGCACCTTCGTTCAATGGGGAAGGTCTTGAGTTAAGGTTTATTAAGCCTGCTGTGATTGATGGCAACTGTGTGGCCCATTGTTCTATTGCAGGGTTAAAGGGAGAGTTGGTCAAATGGAAGAACACGTTGCTGGGACATTTTATTGGGAGGAGACCTAGCTTTGCCTATACCAAGGAGATGCTCTTAAAATAATGGAAGCTAGCTGGGCATGTGGCTGTGAAGTTGTTGGAAAGTGGATTCTTTGTTTTTTCAGTTCAGTTTGGAGGAGGATAAAGTTAAGGTCCTTGAGGGAGGGCCTTGGACCGTGCAAAAGAGGCCTATTATTCTTAGGCCACGGAGTCCAGATTTGAAGCTTGAGAAGATTAATTTATCCACGGTTCCTGTGTGGGTGTGTTTTGTTGGACAAGTGTGTGTCCATCAAACCCGGTTTGGTCTGGTTCAACCCGGTTCACCTTTGTATTGAACATTTATACATTTTAGTTTAATATTATCACATGCGATATAAACTTTTTGAGCATTTTGTGTCCGTAAGTTATACTTAAAATGGTAGCCACGACTAGGGTTTGGGCTGGGCACCCTTATCATATGATTGTCGCATTGGGTATGCCTAGACATGTGATGTCAGGGTACGAATGCGAGTGCTCACATGTTTGATGTGTGCATTGGCGAAGAATCTACTTTGTCGATTCCCTCATGTATTACTGCCAGATGTAGGAAGGGATAGACATGTTTCACCGACACCCTGTACTTGAGGGAACCCTGTCACTGCAAAGTGTGATCGCATTCTTTGGTTCATCAATGACTGAGACTCAAGCGAGTCAAAGCCGGTATTCTGGGAATGCATGAACACTTTGTGAGTGAAAGAGTTATCCAACACGGTCACCACTGCCCTATTGGGGAACACCAAGATAGAGACTGTCTGTGTATGGTCGGATCAGAATCTGGATCCAGTACCGTTTTTGGAAATGGTTTTGCAAAATTTATTTTACATAAAATGATACATTATTTATAGTTATTTCAAATAAAGTGTTTTATCGAGTTTTGCGGGACCCGATCGGATGCACAGACGCTCTTATATGGACATGTACTATGGATTGGGGTTTGGCAGTACATGTGTACATGCCCTAGATTTCATAATGATGGTGTTAATTAGTGGGGGGGTTGTATATGATAAATTGTTATCATATAGGGAGTTATTTGGAATTTGCTAATTTAATTGGCTCTTTATTTAATTAATGGATTTGGTGCTAATTATAATTATCCATTAATAATTAAATAAAGAATCTAATTAATACTTTCCCTATTAGATTCTACTTCTTCACCTGTGTAGCACTTTGAGTTTAAACAGAACTGCCAGACTGAGAGAGAGAGAGTCAGACTCTCACTAGGGCTCTATTAAATCTATCTAGGATTTAATTAAACCCTATTATTATAAATAGGGGACCATAAAACACAGAAGAGGAAGCTCTCCATGTTTTTGGAGCAGACACTCTCTCTCCTACATTTTTGGTTTCTCTCTCTCCCTCTTGTGATCTCTCTTCTTCTTTTTGTTTCTCTCACCTGTGTTTGAGAGTTGGGGTTTATGAAACCCTAGATATGTGCTGAGGAGTTTGAGGGCATCTTGGATTGGCGTGGAGAACCTTGGTAGCACCATTGGAGGTTCAGATCTGTTTGCTTGGAGCGCTCACTGGAGGAAGAACCACTGTCTATTGGAGGAGCAACACTTGAGGCTCACCAGGTTAGCAGTTCTTTATTAATTCCTTCTGTTCATTGATTATTAATATTTATGGGATGCGAAAGAAACTCGAATCGATTAATTTCCGCTGTGCATTTGAGTATGGGATGGATCCCTCTTGCCATGTAATGGACTAGAGACGAATTTCTCCGTCCCTATTGTGATAATTAATTTTATGGGACACAATAGGGAAGGAGAAACCCTAATAGGGATGCACCAGGGTTCCCATGGGAAACCATGGGACACCCAAAATTAAAATGGGGCACCCATGGGACACCATGGGATAACCCAGGGCGTGCAATACCCTAATTGGTTTATAATTGATTTTCTACGGAACCATGGTTTGATCCCTGGACCGTTGTTTGACCAACAGTGTGGTATCAGAGCCACCTTTCCCACCCATGAATATTAGATAATTAATGGTTAATATGATTATCATGAGTGGGATGCAAGTTGGCACATGGGTGGTTAGGATATGGTTGTTGTAACAACCTTCCCATGTGCACATGGGTAGTTACAAGGTTGTTAGTGTAACAACCTACCCATGTGATGATGGATTTGGTTTGTTTTATTTATTCCAATTATTGAAGCATGTATCCAATTAGGTTGTGATTACTAATTTTTATTTTAAAATTTTTTAATCATGTTCTATATGTGGGGGGGGGAGCGCACGCTGCCAAGCCTCTGCACACGCCCTTCCCCATGAACCTACCCTTGTGCTCATCCCCTTATGGGCTGCTGCCTGTGGGTAGCAAGCTTGTGGGCTGCGGGCCTGCAGGCTGCTATCCGTGGGCCCTGTGCCTATGGGCTGCGCAGGGAGTGCCTGCAGCCTATGCAAGTGGGCTGCATGCACCCCC